>NC_133361.1:26949644-27249644 GCF_049309525.1 Garra rufa
TATCATCTTGAAATAAATCTATATGACTTTCAACCAGACTTTAGAAAGCACCATGAAACAATAATAATGTCATGTTTAGTTAATTTTCATGTAATCTGCTAGTCAAAAGTTTTTGAACAGTAATTTTTTTTAAAGAAGTCTCTTCTGCTCACCAAGCCTGCGTTTATTTGACCCAAAGTACAGCAAAACAGTAGAAATTTTAAATGTTTTTACTATTTAAAATAACTGTTTTGAATATATTTTAAAATAATAAATAATTTATTTCTGCGATTTCAAAGCTGAATGTTTAGCATCACTACTCCACATGATCCTTTAGAAATCATTATAATATTCTGATTTGCTGCTTAAAAAACATTTTATTATTATTTTTATTTTTATTTTCCAGGTTTCTAGAATGTTCAGAAGAACAGCATTTATCTGAAATAGAAATCTTTTGCAACATTATAAATGCCTTTATCATCACTTTTGACCAATTTAAAGCAACCTTGCTAAATAAAAGTATTAATTTCTATAATTTCTTTCCCAAATAAATTCATTTCTGACTCCAAGCGTTTGAATGGTACAGTGTATGATACAAAAGCTTTTTATTTTAGATAAATGCTGATCTTTGGATCTTTCTATTTAACAAAGAATCCTGAAAAGCATGTACTCAACTTTTAAATATTGATAATAATAATAATAATATTTCTTGAACAGCAAATCATCATATTAGAATGATTTCTGAAGGATCATGTGACACTGAAGACTCAAGTGATGATGCTGAAAATGTAGCTTTGTTCACAGGAATGAATTACATTTTAAAATCTATTCAAATAGAACGCAGTTATTTTAAATAGTAAAAACATTCCACAATTTTTTTCACTGTTTTTGCTGTACTTAAAACAAATAAATTCAAGGATGCTGAGCAGAAGAGACTTCTTTAAATATCTTACTGTTAAAAAAACTTTTGACTAGTAAGCATGCAAGTCATACCTAATCTTAATTTAAAGTGCTTACACAAAATTGATTAAAAAATAATAGTAAACTATTTTCGAACATTGTCCGTTTCCCAGGGCTACATACACTGTACAACTGAATGCTCATCCAGTAAACCTACATTGCTTAAATATTGTAGCAGTCTTTCCACAGCCTCCACAACTAAACAAAACAACTCTCGAATTAATATTTTATATCTGTTTATTTATTTATTTGTTAAGTAGCCGTGTAATAACTAGGATAATGTGCAGTAAGCTGGTCATTATCACAAAATAACCCCCTTCATGGTGATACAAGACACCTCTTGATCAGCCTGTCGGAGTTTATTTTCCAATAATGACCGGCTGACTACGTAGATTATCCCTTTACTCAGCGACGCCGCTAACTGTCAGCAACTCTCTTTCACATGCAAAGCGCCACTAATACGCTGCTCAAAGTCTAATCCAATCATCAAACCGCCCGTATCATAATGTCACAGCTCTCCTGGGGATATGCATGTCATTTCATCCCCATCTCAAAAATCCATTGTTTGTGCAACAGACTGGGCTGTCAATACAAAGCCTCTCCTCTTTCACCCTCCACACACACTCTCTCTCACACACTGGAGCGACTGGGCTGCATCTCGAGCAGGGCATTTCTTTGAATCCGCTCCCAGAGCGTCAATGTGTGCTGCTCCTAGCGTCGGAGCTTCGCAAGCACATTAGTCACCTTCCAACCTCTGCAACTCGAGCTCAGGCAGTCGATCCCACTTCAAAAAGCCTGCTGAGAAGGGAACTGCTCGACTTCATTTCCCGTGCCCGTTTACAACGCTGACCTCTTGGTGGCGGTCACAAGCGAAAGATAGGGGACTAATCATAAAACACAAGGCGGCTCGTTGTGCCGTGGCACAGTGGGGGTAATCTGCCTCCGTGAGCGGAATAAACCCCAGCGTGTGATGTGGATCGTCGGGCGCGCTCGACAGAACACTGACAGAATCCTGCGCGGAGCTTAAGGAAGGCAGGCGAGCTCTGAAAACGAAAGTGCCCGAGTGCTGGCTGTGGTCAGGAACGCTGTCATTTCGGGAGGAATGCATCTCTTCAGTGCCATGTTCCTGCTGCTGATGTTATCTACTATTCCCTGCGAGGTAAGACGCATTCGTGGCATGCGAAACACCGCTCATCATCACAACCTGTGTGTTCTTGTAAATACGCATTGTTGCGCGATGCACGGTGGCTGCTTTGATTATCAGTTTCTAAACAAGTGCTGAGCACTCTAATTAGCTCATTGGAGGTTAATGGCTGAATCACTGTTGAGTTGTTGGAAGAAATCACGAACGAGCGTCTCAAGACGCAGGGAAGATTTTCTAAGAATCTCGGAACTCGATTTAGAGGACGACAGCTGAAAAGTTTGGCGATGAATCTCAGTCCTCAACCCTGAATTCGTTTCACAACCGGACTTGTGTTTGTTGAAGCACTGTTCGTATCGTCACAGAAGCACTTGTAAGAGCTCTTTCCGTTTGTTCGCCTCGAGTGTTAGATTTCCTCGCTGTGGCTGATGAGAACTGAAGTCACAGATGTGAATTGAAGTGAAGGACGGCACATTACCTGACCTAGAAATATTCAGCCAAAATCAGACATGCGAACATTTTCACACGGCTACTAGAGTGTGACATTTTCATAGACTGCCAAAACTACCCTTCTATTAGTCTTTGTCGTTTAGGTGTTCCAATCGCCAATTTAAAGACTTATAATCGAGTAAAAGTAAAATGAACGTAGTTGGAAGCTACGGCTTCCATTGGTCAGGACCATGGACAGCGCTCAGCCAATGGCGTTTGTGATTGGCTGAAATCGCCTCGGATATTTCCGCAGCTTCTGTTTTGAGTCAATTATTGCGCCAACTTTATAAAATCTGGTTTAACTAGCAGTGCAATTAGTCGATATTCAATTTGCGTTTTTTAAATAGTAGGAAAGACTGGAGAGTGCTGTAACACAGGGTGAGTTGTAAAACCATCAAGTTAACCAATTGGAAATGAGCTATAGAGTGATATCACTAACGTGTTGTAGGCTACATCTGCTATATGTCTTAAAATATAAAGGATTTATTCAAACAAACAGTTTGGATGTGAGTAAAATAAGAGGTAAAGTGAGATTTTAAATTATAATCTGTGATTTGCGAAATCTTGCTAATGGGTGTTAAATGACAGAAGTGGTGTGAACAGATGGGGCGGTTGTACAGTAAAATTTCTAATGTACTTGCCACACTTGTGAAACAGTTACTACACACAGACACAAACACACACAGACACTGTCTGTTGTGTCGTTAGAGATGCTAGCCTTTGATTTTATTTGCTATTTTATATTAGGCCTTTAGGTTTCCTGTATGTTTACCATTTTGAATTTGATTAGTTGGTGAAATGGATGGGTTAGGGGTTAGGAAATAATTATTCTATACTAATACTAAGTAAATTAGATTATCGCAATACATTCATGCACCCAGTGTAAAATGTGTGTTTTCTGTTGATACAAACAGGTATTTAGGTAGGATGTAACATCGGCACTAATGGTACTTGACACTAATTTACACAGATTTTTATTTTCTAAATTTCTAAAACACCTTGATTTGTAGCAGAATGAATATGAGCATGATTAATACCAAAGTACTGTTACAGACTCTGAAACCATGTGTTACAACACTCCCTGGTCTTCCATAAATTTGTTAACTTCGGTATAATTAATTATTAAGGCATTTATGTCAAACTGTGTTAGAACAGCTCTGCAGTGTTTATCTATTTTTTTTCCAGTGGTATCTAGAACTGAAAACAATATGTGTGACCCTGGACCACAAAATCATCTGAAAGCTGAATAAATAGGCTTTCCATTGATGTATGGTTTGTTAGGATAGGACAATATTTGGCCGAGATACAACTACTTGAAAATCTGGAATCTGAGGGTGCAAAAAAATCTAAATAGTGAGAAAACTGCCTTGAAAATGATTGATTAAAATTCTACAGGTTCTACATTTATTCAAAGTTTTTAAAAGACATTCATATCTTTGAGTACCAAAATAATTGAAACAGTTATAAGAATAGCAACAGAAACAAGAATTACATCATTACATCAAGTTGTCAATGATTACATTTTTTGTCTTTCCCCAGTAAAGCCAAATCAAATATAGTCTATTTAGTCAAATTAGAATTAAAAATCAAAGTCGTATTGAAGATCTAAGTCAAATTCAAAACCAATTAGAAATCTGAGAGAAGTCTAATAGAAATATTAGACTGTCTAGGTGCACCAAGTATCAAAGTAAAAGAAAGAAAGCGGAAAGAAAGGAAACGTAAGAAGTCTCTGTGAGGGGGTGCAAACAGAAGAGGAAGTCTATAGATCGCCTCTATGACTAATTTTGATTAAGAACATTAGTCATGTCTCAGCTCGTAACCAAAAGAAATATCAAAGGTGCAACTCTTTGGACTTTATGTTCCAGGAACATCTGTAGAATGTACTTTGGACTTTGATCAGAACACACATTCAAAGCACAGAGTTAATGATATACAGTTAATACATATGTACAATGTACAATGAAGTACAATGAATATATGATCTTGACCTGTAAAATGAGTGATTTTGATTAATAATGATAAATATCATAATTAATAAGATATTCATAATACAATTAATAATGAATTCCATGAAGTCAGCACATCAGTTGTCCAAATGAAGTTCTTAGCCATGCATATTACTAATTATTTTTTTTAATATATATTTATGGTAGAAAATGTACATTGTAATGATTTTTGCCAATTGATAATTTTGATCTATACAATGCACTGCTGGCTATTGCTACAAATATACTCAAGCTACTTACGACTGGTCCAGGGTAGTATAGCATTTGCATAACTACTTCCAGTAAATTCTATTTTCACATTACATGTTATTTTAACACAAAGTTAAAGTTATTAGAAGTAAAAATGAATTAGTATAAAACCCAAGAGCATGTGACTTCCCACTACGTGGCGTAATTAGAGACTGGAGATGATGCATTTGATTAGATGTAACCTGTGCGCTCTATAAACCAGTATGTTAAGCAGTCTGCGACTGATTTTAATATTAGAGGAAAGGAAATGATACGCTACAAGATGTGTGCACAGTTTGCAAATTTGCCAGTGCTGCTGTTCCAGACATACATTAGGGTATGTAAATGCGAACGCATCAGTAAAAGATATGAGAGTCCTGTAGGCATGCGTAGGAATGTATATTTCTATTTCTTCACCACAAACTTCTCATAATTGGCCCAAGGGGACAATTTGTTGTAAGTGTTTGCATTAAATATTAAACGGAGAAGATAAAAAAATGGCACCACCCATCTCCCCGATGTAGAAATGTAGACATAAAAAATAGATGAATTCTTCTGGTGTTTCTCTATCCTGCTAGGACTACTTCACATGAGATGCAAAGGAACTCTCACATGCATGGACTTAAACCTTAGAAACTAAAACACATGAACACACTCATGTAATGTTTAAATGAGACTTGTTTGCTCACGACTTGTGTTTGTTAAGTACCCATAATGCCCTGGGACCCTGACAACCAGTGATACAGATGGACGCCTACTCATCCTTGATAATTCCCCTTTTATGATGGGGCTACAACACTTCACACACTTTCACACATCTACATGTCCGTGTAAATGCTCCCAGATGTCCTCAAAAAAAGGACAAACAGTGGATCAAATTCTATTTAGGCCATAAAACTGGATGGAACCGGGTTTAATTAGGCTCTGGGAAATGTAGAGTTTAAAGCAGAATGCAGATTAGCAACAATAACAGTTTAACGAATTAAAAGCTCGTTTTGTTCTCAGCTCGCTGCGATGATTCACTCAGTAATCATTAACTTGAATCAGCTCGCACACCTTTATTGCTACGCTGGACGCATTTTTGCTTTTTTCCTCGGTTCATAACGCATTGTATTATTTATAGACAAACCCATTTAGTCTGTATCAACAGATGTACGTTTATTAGGGTCTCATCTTCTTAATTAGTTTTGACTGGCTGCTCACAGTTGGGATCGGACATCTATTGACTGCTATCATTAGCGCGGACTACCGCTAGGCGGTAACGCACAGGCATCTTAAGAAACTTTAATTAGTTTATTTTAAAACATTATTACACGGATGACATTTTAAATCTACGCGCTCGAGCGTGAATCACATAATGTATACGATGACAGCAACGAGCGCCGATTCCACAGCCACACAATGACAGACATTAGCCACAAATCTGCTCGCAATCAACATCTTCATCAAATGTAATTAGCCAGTGCGTTAGAGGCAAACACGCTAGCTTAGATATGCAGCTCAAGGGGCCTACTGGATGTGTCTGATCATTCCTTGCTTTAATGGCATCACAGAGCTGTCATGAGAGCATCGGATATCTCCTTTCAGCTAGAAGGCAGAGTGCTTCCATTTGAAGCCGTCCATCAATGAAATTACCATTTTTGATTAAAAAAAAAAGGCTATATGGGAGGCTTGGTGGCTAGTCCTCAGAGATGTTAATATGCAAAACTGTTACTTTTAGCTTGTGAAATGAGGGGGTTGTCTGTTTACTCGCTATTTAGCCCTGTTATATCAAACTCTCTGCGGGGGAGAGGTGCTAATTGGTTGCGACTGTGAGACAGACCCCTCATAAGTTGATCAAAATCTGTTTGCGGCCCGTTTTTTCACTTCTTTTGGTAAATACACCGGAGACGTGCATCAAAAGCAAATGGCTACAATTGTTTAATAGGTCTGTTTAAACATGCAGGCCTTTGAGAAATAGAGAAGCCGCTCGCAGTGGAAAGCACCCAGCTGGAGTGAAGTGAAATAATCGTCGTACTTTGGAATTCACTTAAATGCAGTCGTTTAATAATAAGCTAGGTAGAAATTGGCTGCCGCAGTCCCGAGATTTTATTAAAAGGGAAATATGAGATAAAATGAATAATTTCAGTTAAGCTGCAGTCGGAGTTAATTTCAGCTCCCCTTGTAAGAGTTATTAGGCAAGCGGGGTCAAGCGAAGCTTGTGTGAATAGATGTCGTTTTATTTACAGCTGGTGGATTTTTATCTTGGACTATTGTGGGCTTGTTAAATAAATGTCCATGCAGGATCTGTTCGAATAAGCAACTGGTGGCAGCATGATCCAGACAGATTTGGCCAGGACGGAGTGTTTGCATGGCACCGAACCAGAGCATGCCGGATCCGAGCAGCTGCCCGGAGAGTATCACGACTTTCGGGGCACATCCAGGCTAAAGAAAGCTGTGCGGTGAAAGCCCATTCTCTGAATTATGATTAGTTCAGTCCAAGTCAGTTCGTCTTGCCCACAAGCTAAAAGGCCTATTATACACCCATTTGATCAGATGTGAGATAATGTGCGCGGACCTATTAGGCCTTCTTTCTAAAGTTAGCTTGGCAATGAAAATGGCCTCATAGTGGATTTTGGCTGTTGAGAGACTAATAAATATCATGAGCGGTGACAGTGCTCTTGGACGGTGGTCAAAACAGGGCAGTGAAGCGCACAAAGCTTCAGTCGCCATTGAGATCAAGGACACGCAGGCAGGTCGGACAGGATGTGCTCTGCCAGCCATTGGTTTCGACTTCCAAACGGGGAATTAGACAAATGAAAAGGCCCAGGACCAGCGGCATAAATCTCTCCACCCGAACCCCGAGCACGAACAAGAGTAGCCAGCAGACCAACTGCTGCTCTGCATCCTCGCTAACACCAGCAGCTATCAGCTTGAAACTCTTGCATGGTTTCCGACTGAAGCTAAGCAGGGTTGAGCCTGGTCTGGGAGAGTAAAATTAAGATTGCTGGTGGAAGAGGTGCTCCGAGTGTTTACCTGGTGGTCTGGTAGCTGAAAGTATACTTTCCTTATCAGTGTCCTGCTCTGGCTCGTGGACGGTCTGCGTGATGTAATTTTTGTCATCAAAACAGTCCACAGATGTGTGTGCATGCTGTTTATGTGAAGGTCGGTTTTTGCGTCTGTACAGACTTGTGCGTGGCACGCTTATAGTCAAAGGCGTATGCTTTGAAAGGCTTGCACGCTCAACTGTGTGCATCTGATGGGATATGGAAAATGAAGAATGTCTGAGCCTTAATTGCTCACAGTAATGTTGGGGACAATATATAGTGCCTTGCAAAAGTATTCGTACCCCATCATTTTTCATTTTGTTATGTTGCTGCTTTATGTTCAACTGCTTTAAATTCATTTTTGTTCCATATCAATCTACACTCCATGCACCATATTGGCAAAGCAAAAAACAGGTTTTTAACATCTTTGCAAATTTATTAATAATATACAACTTAAATGATTCCATTGCACAAGTATTCATACCCTTATCTGGGACAGTTGAAATTTCGCTCAGGAGCATTCAGACTGCTTGTAGATGTTACTACACTTCGAGTGAAGTTAACTTGTGGCAAATTCAGTTGAATGGGTATGATTTGGAAAAGCATGCATGTCTTAATCAAAGGTCTAACAGCTGAAAATGCATATCAGAGCAAAAAACTGCCTGTAGAGCTCAGAAACAGGATTGCGTCAAGCCACACATCTGGGGAGGAGTTCAGAAAAAATTCTGCTGCAATAAAGGTTCGCAGAAGCATGGAGTCAACGTTACCCTTAATGGAAAACGTATGTAACAACCAGAACTCTTCCTAGAGCAGGCCTCCTGGCCAAACTGAGCAATTAATGGAGAAGGGCTTAGTGGTGACCAAGAACCTAATGGCCACTCTAGTTGAGCTGAATGATCATATGTGGAGACAGGAGAAACCTACAGAAGGACAAACATCACTGCAACTCTCCACCGATCTGGACTTAATGGCGGTGTGGCAAGACTCAATCCTCTTCTCAATGAAGACAAATGAAAACGCACACAAATTTGCACAAAAAGCACCTAAAAAACTCTCAAACATCATGTATGGAGGAAACCAGACACTGCTCATCACCTGCACAGTAGCATCCCTACAGTGAAGTGCGCTGGTAGCTGCCTCATGCTGTGGGGTTGTTTTTAGCGGCAGGGACAGAAGGACTCATCAGAGTAGAAGAAAAGCTCAATGCACCAAAATATTGAGACAGCCTTAATGAAAACCCAGTCCAGAGCATTCAGAACCTCAGACTGAGCAGAAGGTTCACCTTCCAACAGGACAATGACCCGAAGCATGCAGCAAGAGATGCTTATAAACCACTCTGTGAATGTCTTTTAGTGGCCCAGCCACAGCTTGGGCTTGAACCCAATCAAAAGAAAATCTGAAAATGTGCGTCTGGCCCATCCAACCTGAACGAGCTTTAGAGGTGAAGAGGCGAGTCAAAAAAATGGCAGATAATTGCCAAATGTTGATGTGCAATGCTCGTCACATCATACCCAAAAAGACTTGAAGCTGTAAAGGTGCTTCAGGTAAGTACTGAGTTAAGGGTATGAATACTTATGCAATGTACTTATTTCAGTCTTTTATTTTTAATACATTTACAAAGTTGCGACAGTTCTTTTTTTTGCTTTGTCATTATGGTGTGTGGAGTGTAGATTGGAATGTGGAAAAAAGTAATTTAAAGCAGTTTAACAAAGCAACAACAACAAAACGTGAAAAAAAAATATGTTAATTTATTGTGACTCTCTGTGGTCATTATACATACCAAAATGTATCTCAGAAGATTAGAGGTGTAATGCTGGCTACATTTGCCCATTATCCGGACCAGATGTCCTTTTTTGGTGACCTGTTCCTGGAAATGTCCCTGGTTTTTATAGGCAATCCAAAACAGCCCAGGAACTGAAACTACACCAAATGTGCTAGATCACGGATGGGCAACTTTAGTCCTAGAGGGCCACTGTCCTGCAAAGTTTAGTTCTATCTCAAATCTAACACACCTGGCTGTAATTTTCAAGCAATCCTGATGACTTTGGTTACATTTTCCAAGTTTGATTAGGGACAGAGATAATCTCTGCAGGATAGTGGCCTTCCAGGAATTAAGTTGCCCAAGCTTAATTTCTAAAACACACAGTGGGTAACTTCAGTTTTTTTTTTTCAGATTCAGAAAAAATTAAAAACTCATTGAACAGAAGACAATTAAAAAGTAACAATAACAAGACCTCTAGTGCCTTGTCAAGTTGCTGTGCTAACAAGGGCACGGAGAGGACAGAAGATAATATATAAATTATTAAAATAGCCTCATAGTTATTACTAGCCAGTGTCAATTGTCTTTGTAGCTTACTTCATTTGAACCATGAAATAATAATACTAAATAATAATTTGATGAAGCATGTTATTTGAATTCATTTGGTTTTATTAAGGCCGTGACACCAAGCCGGCGGTTGGCCAATATCGGGCTGAAGTTGAGCGTCTGTCAGCCTAGTTTATGAGGTGTTTCTGTACCATTGGCATTAGTTGGACTCTTGTTGGCAGCTTTCTGGCCAACTGACACTTCGCAAAGACCTTGGCCTAATTTAGTCTATTAAAATACATGTAGAATTCCCCCAAAATTCAATGACTTTTATATGTGACCCTGGACCACAAAACCAGTCATAAGGTTAAATTTGACAAAACTGAGATGTATACATCACATGAAAGCTCAATAAATAAGCTTTCTATTGATGTATGGTTTGTTAGGATAGGACAATATTTGGCCGAGATACATCTATTTGAAAATCTGGAATCTGAGGGTGCAAAAAAATCAAAATACTGAGAAAATCACCTTCTCCAAATTAAGTTCTTAACAATGCATATTACTAATCAAAAATTACATTTTGATATATTTATCGGAATATGGAACATGATCTTTACTTAATTTCCTAATGATTTTTGGCATAAAAGAAAAATCAATAATTTTGACCCATACCATGTATTTTTGGCTATTGCTACAAATATACCCCAGCGACTTAAGACTGGTTGTGTGGTCCAGGGTCACATATGTCTTTTATATTTATATCATCTGATATAGACACAAAGAGTACAGTTTTTTCTCCAAATATTATCACGATTACAAATCAGTGGAATTAATGACTCAATGACTCATGCAGTGATTTTGCTGCCACCTACTGGCGATTTTAAGTTTATATTTAAAGTATATTTCCCCCCTTTTTTCCCAAAAAATCATTTCAAATAGCAGTTTTCAACTATAAATCATCAAAATAGTATTTATGCATTTGTAACTGCAGGTTAAATGCATTCATATCTAGCATTAAATAGCTTGTGTAAATGCATTTAAATGCCACTTCAGATGCAGATTCTGATGCCACCTTTTATGCATTGATGAGGAACAAGTGTGCATTGATGAACGCCATTTAGAGAAGAATGAGACAGTACAAACAACTGGAATGACCTCAAAGTCTTGAAATGCTCTGGCTTTCATTTCAGAAACTGATCACCTCATTCTGCTTTAGAATATTAATAAAAGAAACTACTAACTAATGCAACATGACCTTCCCTGAGTGTGTGTGTGTGTGTGTGTGTGTGCGTGCTTTTGCATATGTATGTGAGGGCACACCTGAGCAATGCAACATCACACTAGCAGGTGGACACAGAAAATAATGTTAATATTTTTCACATGCGACATGCGTGGGTGTCTGCTTATAATGATACTATAGTTGACATCATAATAATGTCACAGGCAGCGTATGAGTCGCACTAACAAGCGATGAGAAATGAATAAGCCCTCCTCCTTTTCGCCCACCTTCAAGTGTTCCCATTAACATTCAATTGTAATGCATTACAATCAGGGAGCGTGCGCGGATGCATTGCTAGATGAGGCGATTGAATAGCACAGCCTACACTGTGAGAGGTGGCTGATTAGGACCCACTGATGAGCCTGTATTGTGTGTGGCACAGCGGAGGGGTCGAATGTGGGCAGAATGCATGTATGTGTGTGTGCGTGCTAGTCCACATGTCCGGTGCGAACAGAGATGCTACTGCTGTGCGGCTGCGAGGGTGTTTGTGTGTTGTCTGCAGGAAAGAGGAACAAGGGAAGTGTGAGATTAGATTCTAGGTTTTGTCCCTCGCATGACAGTTGTGCGAATACCTGCTGCTATCAATATTTATTTATTTATCCACATAAGAGCATGCTCACAATGTGTGTTGACACTTCTGTGGGTCCTCACAAACACACACAGGCCTCATCTACCAGCACAGAGTTGTTTATATTGTAGTTGTTAAGAAAAACCTACAAAATCATAGTATTTTTAGAACGGTGGTGTCGGATTTATAAGCAAAATAAGGTCTGTTGTTAATAGTACCTACTTTATGTTATACAACATAAATTACACAGTACTTCAAGCGTGAATATTAAAGCCATTGTGTGCTTTAACCCTTCTGCTGTGAATAATTTTTGTCAATATTCATTTTAAAAATAGATGCATAAGCTCAGATCAATAAGGCCTATTGTCAGTCAGCTGCAAAAAGAAAAATTAAACCTGTGCTAATTGAAAGAACACAAGCTAATAAAAATATTGAATCTTATATTTGATAATAACATAGCACTATGAGAGATTTATAAGCAATATTTTTGTAGGCTGAGACACTAAGCTTTAGACACTCAAATATTCTGGGCAGCTACCCATTTAGACAGGAAGAGGCCATCTAACTGAGATAGAATGTAACCAGTGCCAGTTTTTTGTTTTATGAAGTGACGTTTAAGAGCAGTTTTATGTGAAATAATAGTTTTTATTAAAGGTTGTATGTTTAACATTTTAATTAGCATTGCATTAAAATGTTTCAAATATTCAAAGTAAATATTTAATTTAAAAAAATTCTAACCTTTCATTGAAGTAAAACAATTCAAAGTAGAGGGAAACTCACATTCTGACAAATGTTTTTCTCCAATCCATGTTGGTCAAAAGTATTGGCACCCCTAGAAATTTGTATGAGTAAAACATCTCTAAATTATATTCCCATTCATATTTTCTTTTTTAGGGTGACTAGGAGCATGAAAGTGTCTAGCCGTGATTTCCTGTTTTACAGGATTGTAAATAAGAGGAACACAAAGGCCAAATTGCCTTCATCATCCATCACAAGGAGTAAAACTAAAGAATATATCTCAGATGTTCAGAACAAGATTGTTGAGCTTCACAAAACAGAAAGTGTCTATAAGAAAAGAGCTAAAGCATTGAAAACTCCCCATTTCCTCTATCAGGGCAATAATTAAAAAGTTCCAGTCAACTAAAGATGTTACAAATCTTCCTAATGCACAGTGAGGAGGAGAGTTTGAGTGGCCAAAGACTTTCCAAGGATCACAGCTAGAGAATTGTAAAAATGAGTTGAGTCTTGGGGTCAGAAAGCCTAAAAAATATATCAAACACCCCCTACATCTCCACATGTTGTTCTGGAGAGGGATTCAAGAAAAATCCTCCTCGCTCATCCAAAAACAAACTCCAGCATATTCACTTGTCAGACATGACTGGAACTTCAAACTGGCTTCTATGGTCAGATGAAACAAACAACAGAAACAGCTCTTTGGCAGCAAACTCACTAGATGGGTGTGATGCAAACAGGGATAAACAGTACCCCATTCCCACGGTTAAATATACGGCTGGATCTTTAATGTTGTAGGCCTATTTTTCTGCCAGAGTTCCTGGATATCTTGTTCAGATACATGGCATCATGGTTTCCATCAGATACCAACAGATGCCTTCTTCTGCCATGACCATCCCAGTTCCCTGACCTGAACCCTATAGACAATGAGTGAGGTGAACTGAAGAGAACTAAAGGAATGGTCTCTGATCTCTTGTCAGTGGTTCTCTAAATTTATCAGGCAGAGAAAATAGAGAAAACTCAGAGCTGCTATCTTGGGAAAAGGACATTGCAATAATTGGGCGCCAATAATTGTGGCCAATGTGAACTAGAGAAAAACATTTTTTTTAGATTCAATTTTTACAGATTTTCCCACACTTTCCACTGTTCTACAATGAAAGGGTAGATTTTTTTTTTGAATGAATAATCAAAAGGATGAACAATGAGATTTATTTTCACAGCCACCTTTGCTTCTATTTACCAATTTTTATTTTCAACTCCATGCTTTTTCTGTTACTGCTGCAGTCCTACACTTTTAAAAATAGCTTGTTTACTGGTATCAATGGTTCCACGAAGAGCCATTAATAGAACATATCATTAATAGAACATATCCATGCAATCTTTCCATGTTTCCCAAAGCTGTTTGTAGTAGAAAAGTTTTTTAAATTAATTAACAAAGTTATTTTCATTTTAAAATGTTCTTCACACTTCTTTCAAGAACTATTTACTGAAAAGTTCTTTTGTTAACCCAAATGGTTCTTATGTAGCATCGCTGCAAAACACCCAATTTTGGAACCATTCTTCTCAAGAGCATTCTTGCTACAAACTTTTGTTTAAAAATATATTTGATTCAATGGACAAGATACAACACAATTGTACAACACAATTTTGTTTGCTTCTGGGCAAATTAGCCCAGCTAATCAGATTAAAACTTCCCATTCTGCGAAAAAACTCTTTCCATTCTGTGTACAATCATCAGACGGCCTGTGAACAGTCTGAGGCGACCATTTAACTAATGGATTCAGTATTTCTCTTTTACTAATTATTGGTAATGACTGAGTTTTTCGTCTCGATGTTTGTTTCCATTTGTATGTGATTGCACCTTTTGGGGGAAGCAGTGGCAAACCTCAATGAAATATGAAAGGCACTCAGAAGCAGTTAGTGAGGTTTTATGAACACTCAAACATCTGCTTGATGATTTTTTTTTTTACAGGTGTAGCAGCATTGCGGCAGGCGAGTTTGGCTAAATTTGTGAAGTGTCACCCACCGGGTGCTTGTTTCAACCCTAAACAGGAAAAAACCTTCCCGGCTCGCTAATGTTTCTACCTGAAAGCATGTTTGTCCTGGGGTGACACCACACTGCGACATGGCTCAGGGGAACAATGGACTAAGCTGACCACGCCAGGTGTCCTGACTGAGCTTTTATAGGCCTCTAGGTGCCGTTTCGAAATGTGCAGATGTGCGTGTTCAACTGTCCCGCGGCCTAATGGAGCACCTAACCACATGTCCTTAGATGACAGCTTGAGTGAAGGGTCTGCTTCCGTGTCGCTCCCCAGGCGAGACCCCCGGGCTCCTCTCACCCGCAGGAGGCTGTAACATTAAAGCGCTACAACTCAATCCGACCCCAAATATCTGTCACTTTCCTTTAACGGCCAAAATAAAAATCCACGGGACTCTGCAATTTCACCCCGCAAGAAGAAAAAAACACAGCGTGGTTGGGTTGACATTATTAAATTACATTTAGTACAGCTGGTACATGAAATTCTTCTTTTAGTTCTGCTGAATCTGTTCCGTCACCCAAGCGGCAGATTAACAGAGCATCCTGTTCAAGCAGCGTGTCATCGTTTACTGCCTCTCTTTTTCTCTCTTTGTGTTGGGCTACGGCTCTGTCTGCTTGGCGGCGTGAATATCAGGCATGCGGTATCAGGTCTGCCGGGCTCCCTCAGCTCTGTGGCCTTGACTTTAAACGAATGTGACATTTTTCTGACAGCCGCGGGAGAGGCCCGTCCTCTGGCCTACTAATACTGTACGCTGCCACACACACTAATGCAACCGCACATCGTGACCTAATAAAACGTGTACACAATCGCAGCCTAACTAGCGAGTGAGGGCAGGGTCAGCTGCGGCCAGTCAAAAGTCTCCGGGCATGTGGCAGGGCAGCAGGTTATCGTAATAATGGGACGGCAGGGCCGTCAGCCGGTGGGATCTCGCATGGCCGCTTTGCCTTTGCCTGATGTTGGTGTGTTGTAGTAACTACCTTCTGACCGGTTTCCTATGCGACCTTGCTTTCCACCAGCGAATGAATCTTTTATGAGCTCTGCAATGTGGGTTTTCGGTGTGGAAGATTGGAATATAAATATGGCAGTTGCACACAGAGCCTCAAGCCGTGTGATATTAAACTCTTTATGCTGGGAATGTGCTCAGTGCGTGTCACCTGGCGACATGCTTCACATATATGTGTGGTGTGAACTATATGCATACTTAGTTTTATGTATAAGGCTGATGGAGGGGATTCACGATTTTCTTTAGCAGCGGTATCTATGCAACCGTCTCGTCTTAAAATAAAGCAATCTGCTTTTCAATTTGGTACCAGAACAATGCATGCTATAATTTGCTCTCAAAACTCTTAGCAACAAGGCATGACAGTACTAAATATATTGACAGCGTGTTTTAAACCTACTGTCTCTTTGGTGTCTCATTTATGTCAGTCTGCATTATGTTTCAGACTACGAATAAATGTGGCCATCTGTTCACAATGAATTAAAATGTAATACATGAAGCCCATCGATGGCAAATGCGACACGCTGCAACGGTGCAAAGCTAATCAAGAGTGAATTCTGATGGAAAGGTCACATTTTACTCTGTCAGCCAGTTGCACTTTTGTTTGTTTTCACTAATGTCTGGCACAGATAAGATATTGTTGAGGGTGTGTAAACAGCAAATACACATTTTCACATCTGATTTGGGCCACTTTTAAATCTGATACTTTTCTGATGCACTGTAAAAAAATGAATGGGTAAAAAAGGGTAAAATATGGACAAACCCAGCAGCTTAGTTGCAGAAAAACTACCCAGCAGCTGGGTAAAAAAAAAAAAATAACCCAATTAAATGACCCAAGCTTCTGAACCCAGCATTTGGGTTAAAAAAAAAATAACTCAGCATTTTTTAGAGTGCAGAAAAATTACCCAGCACCTGGGTAAAAATATTAAAAACAACCCAATAAAATGACCCAACAGGCTGAACCCAGCATTTGGGTTCAAAAAGAACTCAGCATTTTTTAGAATGTAATGAACTTTAAAGTATTACCATTTTTGCTTAAAATGAACCCAAAATACTTAGTAACATTTACTAATATGTTAAACAAATGAACATGTATTAATAAGTTGAGTAAATAAGTAAATAGTGCACTTTATTTTTAAATTACTTATTAATAAATGTTCATCTTTTGATCATTGCTGTTTCATCTTGTAATTATGTGTCTGATTTTAGTTCACAACCAGCCATATAGTAATTTTTAAACAATAGTTTGAAAACTACCCAGAAGGTTGGGTTAAACATTTAAGCCAACGCTGGGTGCAACTATTTCTGGGTTATTTGGCAACCCAGCATGTTGGGTTTTATACATTAACCCATTTGCTGGGTTGTTTTTTGACATAGTGCTGGGTCAGTCAACTGCAGTCAGTCTTTTACAATCATAAAATCTTAAATAACATTTAGTAAAGGTTTAAGGACAGGAGCAGCAAGAGCAGCCAATGGCAATCTGTGGGAATAAAACTGCTATCAGTAGGCTGTTCTAGTTTATTAAATGACTTGTATTCATGACTTATCTCATATTCATGTTTGAAAAGTTACATCAAAAACAGCTTTACCTTGTGCTGTTTTGTCAATTTGTTAAACATTTATCACAACTGCAAGGTCAAATTAACCCAGTCGTAGAGTTTGCTTATGTGACACATTAGATCTGGTCTAAAATTCATGGAATTGATGATCCTGAGTGTGAACCGAAGAAGTTTGCGGTTGGTTAGATTGTTTTAAGTCTTACGCTCACTAAAGCTGCATTTATTTTATCAAAAATACAGTAAAAGCAATATTGCCAAATATTATTACAATTTAAAATAACTGTTTTCTATTTGAAAATATTTTAAACTAATTTATTCCTGTGATGCAAAGCTGAATTTTCAGCATCATTACTCCAGTCTTTAGTGTCACATGATCCTAATATTGTTTGAAAAAAATGTTTCTAATTATTATAAATGTGCAAAATAGTTGTGCTGATTATCATTTTTGTGAAAACTAAATTGTTAACGGCAAAATCTTTTGTAACTTAAATGTCTTTACTGTCACATTAGATCGAAATAAATGTGCCTTTTCTGATTATTATTATAGTAATAATTTATTTCAAACAAAATACTGCATAGGCTATGTCAAAGATATGTGCATTACTTCTTTCAGTGAAAACGCAGCGTAATTATGTCTTCAGGAAATACATTTATTACTCAGAAGTAGCACTTTAAAGACATAAAGGAGCTCTCAGTTATGTTTCATGCAACATCAACTATGTCTTGGATGTTTCTTATAAAATTCCAGAGAAGGAATAAAAATAGAACAGTTGTTGACTCTCATTAAGAGTCTAAAGCTAATTAATGCAGATAATAAGGCTTCTGAAGACTTGCGGAAAGACCACTTATAATATTTCTGTGGTAATTTTGTGACCTTTCTGAAGCTTGAAAGCTCCAGTCCCCATTCACTGTAATTGCAAGAAGAAGAAAAAAGCCCAGTACGTTATTCAAAATGTCTTCTTTTGTGTTCCAGGCAAGAAAGAAAGTAAATGATGATAGATGATTTATTGTGAATATCATAGTTCAGATCATTTGGTACGGGAAGAATTTCAGAGAAATATAGTTTCAAACCTGAGCACAGTTGCTTCTAAAACTCTACAAAAGACTCACGTGAGATTGTAAGGAGAAAATAAAATGTCTCTCCATTTAATCTCATTGTAAACACAAGCAGAATGATTTTGTTCATATGTAAAACCATTTACGCTGTACTTAAATGCATCAATTCAATTCGAAATATTACGTGGGAATGGATTTATAAACTATTTAGAAATTCACTGTGCTTGTGCGTCACAAAAAAGGAGCTCTGGTGTGTGGGAGAACCAATTGAGATTTTAAATAGATTTTATTTGTCTTTTTCTTTAAACTAGCAACCCACTCCCCTGTCTTTTCTTTTTGATTTTTTTCTTTTTAGTCTCCCCTATCCCTGTTTGTTGTTTTTCAGAGCATATTTTCCCTCTCGACACCCTTAGGTGTGACAATGCAGCATCTCCTGCAGTAAGATAACCTGTCAAAGAGAGAGATTTGAAGGCAAGAGATGCAAATGCGAAGAAGAGAGGGGAGACTCGTTTTTATCGACATGTATGTTCTGCCGTAAGACAGACAGCCAAAGAGATACGCTGGCCACTCTGGGCGCCGGAGATGTGGCAAACTCTTAGACGGGGCATTGATGAGGAAATGTTCCTCCCTTTCCCCGTCTCTCTCTGTGGTGGTGCTTGAAAGCGGACTCAGAAGTGGAATAAGCTACACAGCAGTGGCTATACCTGAGCCAGGCCCTGTACTGGGGGGAATTTCTTTTCAAAAACCAAGAAAGAGAAGCACTGTCAGTCCTCATTTGATATTCTCAAAGATACAGTAACAAGGCTCTCCTGTTTCCACACACCAGCACAACCTGCTCGCTCTGATACTGACTCTTGGGACTGACGTCGAGCACACGAAGTGCACAGACGTTACATGTTTGAGAAGCGAGTATGCTGATGCCAGCACACGTGAACAGCAGAAGGAAAAAAGCTTGACATGTCCACACTGTAGAACATTTTCACCTGATTCAGCTTTCATTAAAAAAAATGTTTTCAAAAAACTATTTTCACTCAGAAATTGCTAGTAAGTTTTACAATACATTACAGTGACAGCTTTGACCCTGTGACCCTGGACCACAAAACCAGTCATAAGGTTAAATTTGACAAAACTGAGAAAAAATCATATGAAAGCCCAATAAATAAGCTTTCTATTGATATATGGTTTGTTAGGATAGGACAATATTTGGTCGAGATACATCTATTTGAAAATCTGGAATCTGAGGATGCAAAAAATCAAAATACTGAGAAAATCACCTTTAAAGTTGTCCAAATTAGGTTCTTACAGTAACTATGCATATTACTAATCAAAAAATACATTTTGATATATTTACAGTAGGAATTTTACAAAAAATCTTCATGGAACATGATCTTTACTTAATTTCCTAATGATTTTTGGCATAAAAGAAAAATCAATAATTTTGACCCATACAATGTATTTTTGGCTATTGCTACAAATATACCCCAGCGACTTAAGACTGGTTTTGTGGTCCAGGGTCACAAATGTGAAATTTTGAGGTAGAAACACTGAAATACTAAGTTCTTATAAAACATACTCAAACAATCTGTTTATTTACAAGTTTAAATATCATTTTCTCAAGTGTAAAACCTTGAAAAAGTTCACCAAAAAATTTAATTTCTGTCTGTAATTATTTACCTTAATGTTGTATCAAACCTGTAAGACCTTTGTTTGTTTTCAGAAAACAAATGAAGATATTTTTGATGAAATCCAAGAGCTTTCTGACCCTGCATTGCCCAGAAAGGTAGAAAGGACATTGTTAAAATAGTCCATGTGACATCAGTGGTTCAACTGTAATTTCATGAAGCTATGAGAATAATTTTTGTTGCGCAAAAATCTACTTTTTGTCAGTGTACTTGGTACCTTTCTGGACTTTGGAATTTTGCTGTCTATGGAGAGTCATAGAGCTCTTGGATATCATCAAAAATATCTAAATTTGTGTTCTGAAGATGAAAAAAAGGTCTTAGGGGTTTGGAACGATATGAGGGTGAGTAATTAATAACAGACTTTTTTTCATTTTTGGATAAACTATACCTTTAAGTTAATTTTTTGTAATTCATTTACAAAGTCATTTTAACTCATTTTTCAAAAAAAAAAAAAACTTGTCTAGCTGAATCTTGAAAATAGATTGTTGAAACAGATCAAATATATTGATTTGAAAGCAGTGTTAATTTCATTGACAAATAATTTGTCAATTTTGTCAACATTTTTTTTACCAACGAAAACAAGGCCATAATGAAACAAAAACTATGGCGAGACGACACTCTAATGATGATAATGTTAGAGAGGGACGATTTGAAAAAAGATGAATTTAGAACAAATCTGCTGCGTGGTTAGATGCTTACATTGTATCATAGCCTATTGATCTACCTGGACGGATATTCCGCGAAACTGGTAAGATTTGACTCCCTCTGACCTTGTGTATTTTATCTGTTGGGTCACCCAAATCTATTTTTAAAAGCTTTTTGTATTAATTGAAATGTCTCCTTTAATAAGGTTTAAAAACATGACATACATTTATCTTTATATTAGAAATGATCTATTGTCATGTCCCTCATGGCCTTCTATGAAAGTGTACTTTGGATATGAATAATACATTTAGAAAAAGGTCCATACATTTAGCCATTCTCATAAATATCTATATGAGTTTTTTTTTGCTGGTAATGTTTTTTTTTTCTAAGTAAATGAATGATTATTCATTAAAATCGTATTATTTAGTTCCGTACCTCAGTAACCCCTCAACCCTGTTACACAAATCATTCTCCCACCATAAAAATAATAAACTGATCCTTATGTGACATTATTAACAGGAATTGACATATAAGTCTTCTGAACAAC
This sequence comes from Garra rufa, assembly GCF_049309525.1. Classification (NCBI taxonomy): domain Eukaryota; kingdom Metazoa; phylum Chordata; class Actinopteri; order Cypriniformes; family Cyprinidae; genus Garra; species Garra rufa. The sequence goes on from NC_133361.1 coordinate 26,970,889, forward strand.
ATTGTGAGGAGATACTGGCAAGTTACCACCTTCTTTTATAACTATAACTTATTAATATTGCGATATTGTGGTTGTCAAGCTTAACTACATTGAGAGCAGTGGCCATTTAGAGCAAAAAAAATAATAATTCTCAATCCTGTTACATATTTGATCATAACGGGGTTATGAGATGAAGTTATTAATTTATATACATTTTTATATTTGATCAAGAGTCTTATACCACATGCTTATGTTGTATGTAGTAATGTCCATGTTAAAGCTGTGTGCACACGTGTGTTCTGCCTAGATTTTCACATCTCAGTTACAGTAAGTAATTTAATTGCAGTTTATATCTGTTGTCTTTCTTGGTTACATTATGAAATACAGTGTTTATAGAAAACCTTACAGTGAATTTGAGTAAAAAACAACTATTAATATGTTAAGATGTATTTGTCTCTTCAACCCCGTTTTCCTAGTCTCAACCCTGTCACACCTACATTTTTACTAATTATTGAAAAAGTAAACTATAGTTTGTTATACTCCATCTGAGATGTTCAGAGCAATTATAAGAATACTGATTTTAGTTTAAATTCTGAAGTTAAGCCACTTCTTTGATCAAAAATGATGAGGTTGCCATCACAAGAAGTTCCATTTCAGCCCTTAGTATAGCAAAAGTGTCAGATTTTATGTAACTTTCATATTTGCAAACACTGAATTAGTGGGAGGGACATCTGATTAATAGGAAAATGTTTTTTCATTACAAATACATTTTATAATCATATTCACAGAGCTCCCATAGTTTCCATAGCGGAGGTTAAAGACTAATAGTACCCATATCTTTAAATAATGAACAATAATAATAGGGATTTGATGCCTGAGGTGGGAAAATATGCTTTTCTTGAAGTTAAATATATCACTGATGTTGTGGGGTGTTCAGAAAAGTAATACTTTCGGTAAAAAAATCTACAAATGTCCAAATCGTACCCATTTCGTAGAATGACGCACATAAGCTAGCATACATTTGCTGCACATCTGGATATAAATAAACTTGACAACACAAAAGAGAACTCAAATCAGTCTGGATTTCTGAGCGCAGAACAGTCAAAAACACCAAAACAGCGCCTCTCACACAGCACACGAGTACTCTTTCACGTCTCATGAACGGAGAAATACACACAAAATGATTAGGTGAAATCTTAGGTGAATGTAAACAATTGGGAGAATATCGGACGTGTTTTAGTACACTGCATTTGTGCATTTGGTTTTAAAGGGACAGCAGTCAAATTTAGTTGCTATTGTCTGTGGCATTAATGTTAATCAAGCAACAAAAGAAAGACAGAAAAACACTCACAGTTGTTTCATTTAATTTTAATATAAAGGCATGTTGTGTCACAGCAGTTAAATCTGTCTAGCATGATAAAACCTTAATATAAAACCTATACAATGAGTTTGGTAATTTTTAGAGAAATGCTTAATAAATACATTACACTGTAACTAAACCCATTAGGTTTACTGTAAATTTAATCAACTAAAATCGTATGATATTCAAAATGACTAAAATATGACTAAAACTAAATGGCATTTTAGTCAAAAGACTATGACTAAGACTAACTCAATTTTTGCTTTCAAAATGAACACTGATTGAAAGTAATGGAAAAACATGTTGTCAAAACTCATCCTGAAAAAAAAAAATGGGTCAGCAACGATTTTCACTCTGAAACTGTGAGCAAATGACACAAAATTGCTTACAGCAACAGCAAGTACCACACTGAATTAAATGTGAAATGTTGAACTCTAACATTTGTTTTATTTACAGCTTATTTTTAATGTAAGTTTTACATTACACCTAATAGCAAGGGAATTTGAAGTAATGTTAATATTAATTAGACTGCCCACAAACTCATTCTCTCAAATGGCTTGGGTATGCAGAGAATTTGCGGCATACAGTTTATAAACTGCAAGGTATTTTCCGTGTTTTGTTTGATTTCTTAATATTCTTTAGAAATGTTTGTCCTTCAGTCTGGAAGGAATACATATTCATTTAATTGTAAGAGATGATCCTTTAGTTCATGTAAGAGATTATACTTCAAATTAACTGGACGGTTTTTAAAAAGTTGAGGTTGCATGACATTCTTTTCAGTTGCACATCCTCACCCTCCAACCCACAAAATGTTCCCGTATTTCGTTCAGATATACATTTTTAATAAAAAAGAAAATATCAGAAGTACTTTAAAGACCCTATGCAATCAAAATGGGAGAGGCCATCTAAATGCTAATGTACTGTTTAGTCAACCTTCTGATGCATGAATTATTAAATCTCAAATGAAAAGTACCTTTTTTTTTACCTCAAAACTGTACTTTTACTTCCTTTTATTTTTATTCATTTTTATTATTAGTATGGTTACATATTTGTGCATTATAGTAGACATCATGCCTGAAACGTAATTCAAAGATCTCAATATATAAAATATATACAGTATGTATGCATTTTTTGTTTTCAATCTTTTTGAATAAAGATTGAGTGTTTCACCATTTTAGTCTGCCTTGTCCAGTGTTGGGGAGTAACTATGAAAATATTAACGATTACAATGGGGGTTATATCTGAATATTATCACACACATGCAGGTTTGATTGATTTCTTTCCCAAATTGCATTGACTGTTCTAAAATATGACACCAATTTTTCAGGACACAGAATAGGACACATGCTTATTTGATTCCTGTTTTATTAACTCTTTTATTTCCTATTTGGGTTTGTGTATATGTTTTTTTTTTAAGATTAACTGTTTTTCCAAAGCATTGTTGGATGCAAGTGTTTCCTGTCATAGCTATGCAAAGATTTGATTTCATAAACAGAATAATAGCTATTAAACTGTATCTTGCTATGATTTTAAATCAGTATTTACCCTCAGAATGATCTCAATCTTAATTCAAGTGACCGTAATCAGCATTGAGTCCTACTGTAAGGTTAACCCTTGCTGCTTTAAATGTTTCAAAATGATTAACAGTTTAAAACATTCATTAGAAATGTAGAAAAGTAATCAAAATGTAATCAAATATAACCAGTTACACTACTTGTAAATAGTTATTTACATACTTATTACATTTTAAATAAGGTTTCCCAACCACCATGTCAAATGTTTGTCACAAAAAACACAACAACATATCGAGAAGAATTACATGAACACAGAAAAAAAACTAAGCTCTTCGAAGCAATTCTTGAACTGACAGTCTGTAATGGTTGAATCTGTATGTTAGGCTGTAGCACCTGTGATTACATGCTGTGCTAGAAGTGAACTGTTGCCACAGAGTAACTTGCACAAAATGTGCACGTACGGTATCCATATTTAGGGAGGAAGAGATCAAACCTGAGAAATAAAAGGGACAGAAACCAACCAAATCCAAAAAGCACATTAAACTCACAACATTAATTTCAAATACATCAATCAATGCTAAACTGAGAGATACCAACTAAAAGACAGCAGCCCAAAATAGCAGCAGTATTTATAATAAGTATTCATTCCAGAACGTCCAGCCTCAAGAACTCAAGAACAGTTTCTTCCTGCAAGCAGTCAGACTTATGAATGGCTATGTCTAACAGCTGTATAATTTATAGATATATAAATCTGTAACAGAAATCGAACATTTGGGTGAATTTTAAAGTGAATTTGAGTCATTAATTTACCCCAACATCCTGAGTCGGCACCAGCCCATACAAAGTGGAGGGTTTCTACATTAAAAAATTCTGGTTTCAGCTTGTTGGGTCATTTTATTGGGTTATTTTTAATATTTTTTACCCAGGTGCTGGGTAGTTTTTCTGCACTCTAAAAATGCAGTTTTTTTTTTTTAACCCAAATGCTGGGTTCAGCTTGTTGGGTCGTTTTATTGGGTTGTGTTTTTTTAATATTTTTACCCAGGTGCTGGGTAGTTTTTCTGCACTCTAAAAATGCTGGGTTATATTTTTTAACCCAAATGCTGGGTTCAGCTTGTTGGGTCATTTTATTGGGTTATTATTGATATTTTTTACCCAGGTGCTGGGTAGTTTTTCTGCACTCTAAAAATGCTGGGTTATATTTTTTAACCCAAATGCTGGGTTCAGCTTGTTGGGTCATTTTATTGGGTTATTATTGATATTTTTTACCCAGGTGCTGGGTAGTTTTTCTGCACTCTAAAAATGCTGGGCTATTTTTTTTAACCCAAATGCTGGGTTCAGCTTGTTGGGTCATTTATTGGGTTATTATTGATATATTTTACTCAGGTGCTTGGTAGTTTTTCTGCACTCTAAAAAATGCTGGGTTATATTTTTTAACCCAAATGCTGGGTTCAGCTTGTTGGGTCATTTTATTGGGTTATTATTGATATTTTTTACCCAGGTGCTGGGTAGTTTTTCTGCACTCTAAAAATGCTGGGTTATATTTTTTAACCCAAATGGTGGGTTCAGCTAGTTGAGTCTTTTTTTTTTTTTTTTTACCCAGATGCTGGGTAGTTTTTCTGCACTCTAAAAAATGCTGGGTTATATTTTTTAACCCAAATACTGGGTTCAGCTTGTTGGGTCATTTTATTGGGTTATTATTGATATGTTTACCAATGGTGGGTTCAGCTAGTTGAATCATTTTATTGGGTTGTTTTTTTTATTTTTACCCAGATGCTGGATAGTTTTTCTGCACTCTAAAAAATGCTGGGTTATATTTTTTAACCCAAATGGTGGGTTCAGCTTGTTGGGTCATTTTATTGGGTTGTTTTTAATTTTTCTGTAACTGAGCTGTTGGGTCATTTTTAATGCTGGGTTATTTTTTTCCACCCAACCACTGGGTTGAGTCTGTCTCCAACGAAACAACCCTACAGCTGAGTTATAGTCAGAGCGCAGGCTTTTTGAGTCCTTTACAGGGGAGAGCATTTCACAGCACTGCTGTTTTGGTGCACTTTGTCAGTGAAATAAAGGTTTCCATACATTTGATTTAATTTATAAAGTCTTTACTGTGTTGTAAATTATATTATTTTATACAACGCAACATACAAGGACAAGATGTAAGTCAGCTGTGTCAGCAGCGGTCGTTTTGCAAGATGGAAATGCCTTTTGACTTGCATAACATACAGTAAATTGATTTTACTCATTATGATACTGAATTGTATTAAATTTGATGTTAAAATATGTTCTCTAATCTTAGTACCATTTGTTGATTACAGAGAACGGTTGAATACACTCAAATTAAAATGCTACTTTTCAATGTTACATTTTTTGTTTCTATGCTTGTTAAATGAGTAAATAGTAACCATAGTAACCCTTTAAATTTAAATAATATTGTAAACAATGCTGTTTTCACCTAAATAAATTCAATTTGTCTTATATTTTTGTCCATGGGTGTTCTTGATTAATAAATGTTCATCTTTTGATTATTTTCCATTCCATTTTAAGCCAGCAATATAATAATTTTAAACAATAACTGACTGAAATAAAACAACCCAGCATGTTGGGTAAAAACACTTAACCCAACCAGCTGAGTCAAAATAACCCAGCATGTGTTCTGTTTAATATTTACCCAGTGCGGGGTTGCCAAATAACTCAAGTTGGGTTGTTTTTAACCCAGCATTTTTTTTTTTTTTAGTGTAGAGGGGCCTTGGCTCTGATTGAAATCAAGGGTGGGGGAATTGGTCCCCTCGCTATAAATCGGTAAGGAGAGGGGCACAGGGGCCCATGTGTCACTTTCTATGCAGTTAGTCTTTTGTAATATACATTTAAATAACAAGACAGGTTCTTAATGACATCATCCTCCAGGAAGTGACATCACTTTAGTGGGAAAGCAACAGTATGAATCTCAATGGGTATTAGGATTTAATGGATTCTGTCATGTTCTGTGGTATTAGATGGTTTGTCCCGCTTCAGTCCTCAGTATGATAGCATCAACATTTAATTAAGAAACTAATTTTAAGTTGGCACCCTTATGTATATGAACTAACTCTCACTGAGCAGTGACTGACTTTAGCTCTTGATATCTTGCAGATTTTATTTCCATAGTGTAAATAATCCAGTTATAATAAAAAAAAGTTCAAGTCTGTTAAGCCTTTTCTTAGAATCACAACACAAGCGCTCATTTCTGCTGTGGCTCCTCTCCTGCACATTTTTATATTGTTCTGTTTTACACACAATGTTGGAATGCAAGACAAATCAGTTAATTTCTGCACTGAGCAGAGGAAGAGTGTGTAGACGTGCTGAATCCATAATCCTGCTGAAGGGATTCTAGAAAAAAATAAATGTGAGTGAAAAGAACGAGAGAGAGAGAGAGAGAGAGAGAGAGAGAGAGAGAGAAATAATGGCAGAAAGTTGGAAAGAATGTGCCTCTGGGGTTATTATCTTAAACATCCTTATAAAGAACAGAGCAATAATTAGACCCCTATCACTCTGTCACTTTGATTTTCTCTTGCTGAATAGCACTGGCACTCCTTACACTTTGAGTTTAATTAGAATTATATCGTTAAATCAATACGTGCACCACAAAGGCTCAACAATAGCATGAGAATGTGTCTTTTTACTGTAGGAAACACTGTACTGAGAAGCAACCAAAGACAGTGGTGTGTGATAGATTTGGGTGTAATCGGTTTCAAACTGTTTCTGTTTCAATGACAAAATCATATGTTTCTTTTCTGTATTTGGCTGGAATCTGGCTATTAGTTAGGCTTTAAATGGGATGTATGAATTTGTTCAGCAAAACGATTTGTTGAGATTTATTGACTGACTCTTTCTGGATTTGACATTTTTACGTTAGTAGGTGATGACAAGTCACTTATGGTGTGTTCATTGAATCATTCTCTCGACCATGTTTTGTAAAAAAAAAAAATAATAATCAGAAATAGTGTTTAAAGGGTTAGTTCACCCAAAAATGAAAATTACCCAGAAGACTCCAAACTCGTAAGACCTCCGTTCTTCTTCGGAATACAAATAGATATTTTTGATTAAATAAATCCAAGAGCTTTCTGACCCTGCATAGACACCAATGAAATTACTATGTTCAAGGCCCAGAAAGGCAGTAAGGACACTGTTAAAATAGTCCATGTGACATTAATGCTTCAACTGTAATGTTATGAAACTACGAGAATACTTTTTGTGTGCAAAGAAAACAAAAATAATGACTTTATTCAACAATTTCTTCTCTTGTCGGTCTTCGATGCGCATTTACAAGAGTACCACAATGCATGCGTGCTTTATAACATTACAGTTAAACCACTCATGTCACATAGGCTATTTTACGTTTGTCCTTACTTCCTTTCTGGGTCTTGAATGTGTCAGTTGCATTGCTGTCTGTACAGGGTCAAAAAGCTCTTGCATTTCATCAAAAAATATCTTAATTTGTCTTCTGAAGATGAACGAAGGCCTTACTGGTTTGGAGCAACATGAGGGTGAGTAATTAATGACAGACTTCTCATTTTTGGGTGAACTAACCCTTCAAGCTTCCTGCAAAGTTTTCATTTACAATTCATATTCACAGAATTTGTCCTTAAGGGGAGACACTGCAGGCAAAAACACTGTTTATCAGGCATCTGTCAAATTTGAGATTTGGGGCTTTTTGGTTTTTCTTAGTGTTTTTTCAGACTGAAGCATCTGAGGATCCTCAAATGCAAGCTGTGTGTGTTTCGCTTCCGAGAGAGCAACTATACATTTGTGTTGTGTTTTACTTTCTTTTTCTATATTCTTAATTTATTCTTCATTCATTCATTTATTCATAATTAATTAGTCTTTTATATTATATTATTGTTGTTTTTTATATATTTTCCCATTGTTGTTTAGTCTTATGACTGTGTGGTTTCGAGGGTTGTTTGTCTTCATGAATAAGAGATACAAGGGAATGTTTATGGAGACCCAAGGTTTATGGGATGTTGTTGTGAATCAGTTTGTGTTCTTCAGACAAAGTCTGAGCATTGAGATATAGGCAACTAAGACTATGCAGTAAACCATCATCACTTCATCTCCTGCTTCTGTTCTTCACTTTCACTGGTTTTTCCTCAGTCTACTTTCTTGGCTGACAAAAGACTGTTAATAGTGTTTTGGGTATTTTGGTACCAGACAAGACCTCCAGTTAAGAGGGTTTGGGTAGTAGACTACTCTGCTGACGAGTTGTTCTGTTACCGGACAAACTGATATTTTCTAAAGGGATCTGTCGTCCGGGGATGAATCTTAATTGTCTAGGCATGGGGACAGCGATCTAACAAGACTAGTGGAAAACATTCAAAAGACTCTGTTAAGTGTTTCTTTTATAGCACTTTATCATATTTAGCCGTAAATCTCCACTTCAGTAGCACTCACACACACCAAACTTGACATTTTTATTCCTGTCTATATCCTGAAGGTTTTTACAAAGAAATTTGTTCATATATAATTTGCTTGATTTTATACAACATTTTATTCCCCCCAAAATTGTGAAAATATAGTGTTTTCTGTCTGTTCTATGTATTTACTGAATAATGGAGTGAAATGAGATACCCTCAGAGATACAAAATTCCCTCTGTAAAAACATTTGACTCAAATATGTCAAAAAAAAAATGTAACAAGAGTTTTGAAACCAAACCGACTTCATCCAGTGTTTAATAAATAATGCCTCATTTGCATATTTAAACTAACATTTTAGAAAACTTGTAATACAAAAAAATCTAAACACTGGATGAAGTCGGTTTGGTTTCAAAACTCTTGTTACATTTTTTTTTTTGACATATTTGAGTCAAATGTTTTTACAGAGGGAATTTTGTATCTCTGAGGGTATCTCATTTCACTTAATTTTCAGTTAATTTATTTTACCCTATTCACCTGCAGTGTCTCACCCTCATTCTATTGCATTTAGCCTGCTTGAGTCTGCTTGAGACAGAAACATGTTATTGTATCCATTGTATCTAATTTTTTTTTTTTTTTAGGTAAGGGTGTAAAATCCATTTGTATGTGATTGAGCGAGTCTTCCGGTGTTATTCACTTCCAGTTATTTTAGCTGTACAAAAACAGTCCGTTATGCTACTAAATGGTATTTGTTATCATATTATTTTAATGTATTATTGTAATCAAAGTCCTATTTGTGCTTTTGTAGCATAAATAGTTTTACCGTTACTGCACTTTGTTATTTTTTCTAGTTAACTGAAGAGGCTAATGAAGCAGGAAGTCTTGCACATTCACAGAAAATAGCTTACTTCCATGTCGAAAAATAAGCAATTTTGAAAATAAGAAAAACACATATTTGTCCAAAAGTAGGAAAATACATGCATGATGTATTATCAATTTAATGTTACTCTCAACACATTGGGATTTCTGAGATGTGCACAAATAAAGTAGACAATGTGCAACACCGCACTGGATTTGAACTTCATATCACACTTCAGAATTGAATAAATGTTTAATTAACTAAAGTTCAGTCATATTCGCTATCCAGACTCACCATTACTATGTGTTGAATAGAATATCACTTTATCATTGTGCTTATCTAACAGTCGAATCAGTATAACAAATATTTGCCCTATTATTCAGTAGATTTTTTTGTTTGTCTGTACATTTTTAAAATAAGGTGACACTATCAACAATCAATCAATTGAAGAATACAATATTGATTCTTTTATATATATATATATATATATATATATATATATATATATATATATATATATATATTATTTTTGTATTGTTATATTAAAAATATACAACCTATTTAGACCATAGTCTAGTATAGTTTTTGTTTTACTGTTCAATTAACAGCATTTTACTGTAAAATTAAATAAAATATCTAGTTAAACCTTGTACAGTTTTTCCTTGCGTACAGGAACTTACAGAAATCTAAAAACTGTTTTTTTTTTTTTCTGATGATGTAAACACAAGCATTGACTAGAGTGACGTTCAATGGTTGCCGCGCTGTAGACGTGTGCAGTGCTTGATAAGAGATTATTCATCAAACACTGTAGATAGCTTCACTAGCCTTATGCTGGAGCTGGTTTCGGGCATGAAAATAATTAAATAAATTAGCACAATAATGACAATATCATGTATCTATAATATCAGCAATCTCGCAGGCTGACGATAGAACCAACACAACTGTAGAGTATTATTTATTCACCCTTCATGCATCCTAGGTGTATACGACTTCCTTCTTTCAGACGAATGCAATTGGAGTTATATTAAAAATCATCCTGGCACTCCCAAGCTTTAGAACGGCATAGACACGTGTTTCTCTCCATCAGTCCAAAACAAGTCGATCCATAATAAAAAGTGCCTCACATGGCTCCGGGGGTCAGTAAAGGCCTTCTTTAGCAATCCGATGTGTTTTTGTAAGAAAAATATCCATATTTAAAACAGGCAGGACTTAAACGCTGTCTAAGCTGTTCGCCAATCGCAACGCAGTGGGACTGCTAACCAATCACAACACATTTTGTTTTTCGAAAGGCGGACCTTCATCAAACCCGGAACTAATCATGCCAATTTGTGCCAGTCTGGGGAGAAAGCTATTGTAATAATGTAAATTATGTGAAAAATAATGCATTTTTCAAACCACCAAGCATGAGAGCATGTTCTAGTGCACCCCCAAAACAAAATAAAGTGTTTGTAAAATAGCATAATAGGACCTATTTAACAAATGACACCTTATTGTAAAGTGTTACTCCCTTATTTATTTTTTTACAGTGAATAACAAGAATATTTCAGATATCTTTTTCAACTTAAGTGTTGATTAGCTACTGCTTTTTATTTACTTTATAGACACTTTCATTTCAGTTAATTAGTCAGTAAATTCTCTGTAAACATGCAGGTGTCATAAAGGTCACAGCCAACGTGACGCAGCTTTAATTTAAGTGAGCTTAATGCTCACTAACAACTGCCTCACAGATCATCGTTTCAAGTTCATTCCAGTTTAAGCAAGAGCAGAACTGCTGACGTCTGAGTGGGTGAGTTGTTTACTTTGTAATTAGTCCATTTGTTTCCATTCAAGTTCATTTCTGGGCTAGTTCTAGACATAAGTGAGCTTTATCCTGTATGTACAGGGTAATAAGCCTGTCGTTGCAGTTTCCTTTTCACCCATATGGGTGTTGGACAGTGTTGGTTTTTAATAATCTATACTTGGTAATATTTTAATATTTGTATGGTCAGCTATTTTTGCATGCAAAAGCCCTTCATCTCCCAGAGAAAACGCCCATGGAGGAGGGATAGAGAGTGAAATGGAGTATGATAGGGATCCTCTGATTTGATGAATGAGGCAACTGTGATGCATGTGACATTTCTCTGAGATTGAGCTCCAAGGCTTTGTCTCCCGCTGATTGTCACGTTCTTTGAGCGATATGGCTTCACTACGATCCAGAGGTGCAAGAGGAGCAGTGGAGGAGAGAAAATACTGACACAGAGAGACAAAGGCAGAGATTAGATTTAAGCAATGACAGCATCCAAGCCATTACGCTGCATGATGGACGAGAAAAACCCAAAAGGATTGTCGCGAAGCAGCCGCTAGCACATGCGGCGTGCCTGATCTGGGATACCGCTCCCTGCCTCGCATGCTGCCATCTTAATTCTGAGCTTGTAGCAAGCAAGGACAGATATGTCAGCACTCTGCCAGACTGGGGGGGGGGGGGGGGGGTGAATATGTCTGCCGCAGGAGGAGGCCCCCCCGGCCACTCAGACGCCCTCAGAATTCTCCTCTCGCTCTCCACACCTTTCTCCTGCAATCTGCCTCGTGCAGCCGTGGGAGAGGAGAAGGGAGAAGTGGAGTTTGACAGGAACAGAGACAGAGAGCTCCTCGCAGCCTGACGTACACATTTTTCTCGTTAGGCTCGCCGGGGATCGATGGTTGCAGTTGGCCTGATACCTTTGTGGGTGCTCGAGCTCTCTGGAAAGCTTTATTAAAAATGAGTGACAGAACGGATCCTCTGTCTGTCTTTATTTCTTTAGCGCGTCTGCCGTAAAACGGCGTTGTAGTCAGACGTACAAGTTTCTATTGCCTTTGTCCTCTTGAAATGCTAGTTTCACGTGTGGGGACTATAAATGGTTTTTAGTTATAGTTAAAGGAACAGTTTACCTGAAAATGTCAATTGCATAGCTTCATAGCGTTCCAAGCCTAGAGGAATTCCTCACTTTTGAGGAACATAAGGAATCTTTGCCAAATGCCTATACTGCTCTTTTTCATACAATACTAATTAATAGACACAAGGGCTGCTGAAATGACAAAAAAAAAAATGGCCGTAAAAATATCATAGAAGTTATTCAGTCCAAGTCTTAAAAAGCCACACAATAGCTTAGTGTGGGAAGAATATGTTGATATGGACTGAAAATCTTCCTCTCCACAGAAGTTTGCGAATTTCCTTCACTATTGTTCATATTTGAACTTGACATAACGTCCATTTTGACTTTTAAAGGACTGCTCGTTGTACATTTATGATGATGTTTTGTCCTCTTTAAAGCTTAATAATCATTGGTAGTGTTGTTTTAATATTATATATATTATATAATATTAGTTTTTATTAGTGTTTTGAATAAAAGCCTTTATTTTTCCGGTTTTGTTGTAATTTTAGGTAACATTTTTGACTTTTTATGTGTATTTGTCATTTTTGTTAGCTTTTTTATATTACTATTAGTGCTGGGCAAGGATAAATAGTAGTTAATCAAATTTTTGTGTTTATAATATAAGTATGTGTACTGTGTGTATTTATTATGTATATACACACACATACACACACATACATATGGCAGCCAATTTCCGCCACTGAATGAAAAAAAGAAAAAAAAGAAAAAAGGTTATTGTGGCTTGTTGTCTTACAATTCTGAGATATAAACTCGCAATTCTGAGAAATAAAGTCACAATTGTGTGATATAAGCTCGCAATTCTGTGAACATATCAGTCTTTTTTCTCCTCAGAACTGGACTTTATATCTCACAATTCTGAGAAAAAAGTCAGAATTGTGAAATACAAACTTGCAATTGCGAGAAAAAAGTCAGGATTGAGAGATACAAAGTTACAGCTGCGAGAAAAGTCTGTTTTAAGTTTATATCTAGCAATTCTGACTTTAGAACTTTAGGACTTACATCTCAGTTTTGAGAAAAAAGTCAGAATTGCGAGTTTATATGACGCCATTCTGAGAAAAAAGGACAGAATTGCGAGATGTAAACTCGACAATTATAAGAAAAAAAAGTCAGAATTGTGAGATAAGTGTCGCAATTACTTTTTTTATTCAGTGGCGGACAAAGGCTTCCATACACATTTGTATACATTTAAGTAAATATGTTTATATATTAAATATATTTATACATAATATAAATATATACTGTATGTGTGTCTTTATATATAATAAATATACACAGTACACATATATATTGTGTACACAAACTTTTATTTTGGATGTGATTAATTGCAATTCATTGTATGAACAACATTAATTACAATTTAGGTTTAATTTATTTTTTGTTTCAGCTTCAGTTTTAGTTTTAGTCCTGTTGTAGTTTTCTTTTATTTATAGTTAGTAATTGTAGTGCTTTAGTGAATGTAAGTTTTTCATGTAATCTATTTTATTTGACATCCGCTTTATTTTAAATTAAAAAATATGAATATATCTACTTTTGGTTCACAATATTTACCATGATCAAAGGTCACACTGTGCTTTTATTGTATAGAAAAAAGGCCAAGGTGTTTATCAACAGATCATTTTAAATAAATAAAAAAGGGAAAATAATCATTTTGAACCCCATGAGTGAAGTAAATGATAACAGATTGTTAATTTTCTGGTGAACTGTCTCTTTAATTGTACGTTACAGGAAAAAGTAATGCATGCAGATGTTTTAAGAAGCATACTCGGTAAATGTACAGTCCTTTTTCAACTTGATTTTATATAAATAAAGAAGAATACATTGAACAGATACTGCACTTTCTAATCCTCTCACAGATTCACAGAAACAAACCCCATGCTGGTTTGACCGAGGTTAGTCATTAAACTAACATATTTAACAAATGTCCCACACCACTGCTTCCAGTTCATTGTGAGAGGGTCTGCAAACAGACATCTTTTAATGAGGAAAAATGGCATGAAGTGTAACATATTAATAAAGGGAAATTTGTCTTTAGGGAGGACTCATTTCACATTCCCTGCATTATTCTGAATGGATTAGCAATGTGATAGCAAGCAAAGCCAGGATCTCATTGTTATGGGCCATGCCTCTTCACCTAAGTGCACTGCTAATACACCAAATAGAATAAAAAGCTACAAGAGTATTTGCCTGGCATTTGAGAAATCTGAAATTGCTGCTTACAACCTTGCAGAAAAAGTCCAGCTTAGACTAGCATGAGTTCCCATGCTGGATCAGACTGGTTTATGCTGGTGAACCAACACACAGTAGTATAAAACCTTACTCTGGAATGGTTTTTCTGGAAAAACTGGATGACTAAAGACGTTTTGCAGGTTAAGAAGCTTGGTGGGATCCCAAAATCCCATGATCCAACAATGCATAGACAACAAAAGCTGGTGACCAACTATGCTAGTCTTTTTAGTCAGAGTTTTAACAGAAACATGCATTCTGTATTGAAACTGAAGTGTCGAAAGTGATACTTTCGGAATCTTTACTTTTTAAAATGATTTTGTTTCTGTATTTTATTTATGTTAAAACATATAGTAGTCAACATTCGAAGTGGATCAAAAAAGTTCATCAAAGTTGTCCTAAGATAAGAACGGGTATTCTTTTTGGTTTTAGGACAAATTTGATGAAAGGTTTTGATCCACTTCGAATGTTGACTATTGTATATATATTTTTATTAACATATTCAAATGACGGTACATTTATTGAACAAAAGTATTTTTTTATCAAAATAAGCAGACAATAGTACATTTATTTTATTTAAGCATTATTTTAGCTAAAGTATTTGTGTCAAAACTGTGTGCCTTCTGCTCAATGCTGGTGAGCCTTTTACTCTGTGTGTGGGGTAAAAGCCCCCCTTGCCACCTCATGCCTTTATAAGATTTTAAACAAAATAAACATCTTGTATGATTTATTTTAAAACAAAATCTGTTGCTCCGTAAATGTTCAATACAAACGTATATTGTTTTCTGCAATCATACATTTTGGGCACAGAGAAAAGAAAATTTTGGTAACACTGTTTTACGGTTTCTTAACTAGTCGCTTATTAGTATGCATACTAATAGAATATTAGCCATTTATTAGTACTAAATAAGCACACATTAATGCATTATTCTACATGACCTTATTGTACATCCCTAATCCTACCCAATACCTAAACTTCACAACTACCTTACTAAATATTAATAAGCAGCAAATTAGGAATTTATTGAGGAAAGGTGTGCCTTTAGCCCCTAATATTGGTCTTGGGTGTCCCCAGAATGTCTGTGAACTCTCAGCTCAAAATACCCCACAGATCATTTAATATAACATGAGGAAAGTCATTTTTGGGGCGTGTCTAAAAAAATACCTGTTTTGGTGTGTATCACTTTAAATGCGAATGAGCTGCATATTCTATGCATGTTACAGAGCTTGCGGTGCTGATAATTAAAATACTTCGATAATGTATGCACACAAATATGGTTAAAACTTTAGCTAAGCACTAAAGCAGTCTGGAATGAAATGATTTGTAGAGACATAAATGTATTTAGGTAGATTTTGAGGCGCATTACTGTCAAAATAAAAGTAAACCACTGCGTCCACAGTGGCTCAGATGTTTGGGAGAAAATGAAGACTCTTATGTTCATCTTACGTCTAAACACAAAACACCGGAATTGGTTAGACATTGTTGACGTTACAGGTGCTTGAGTGCAGATAAAATAGAGGACAGCGTACAACCAAAGACAACTCGCTGAGGGCGGAAACTATGGCAATGCAGGACTGTCGGTCAGTGGTTGTGGGCGGAGCCTAAACAATGTGACATCACACTGCTTAGAGAATCAAAACCGCATGTCTAATGAGGTTTGGTTTAATGGGGATTAAAAAATAAGGAGTCGGTGGATTTGAAGGGTGGTTGTGTTCACACACTGTCAACACATTTATATCCATGTAAAAGGTGGATTTTGCATAATATGGGCCCTTTAAACCTAAAAAATATTGAATAAAATGTGCACACACGCAAATGTAAGCAAATGTACAAGGTCACTGAGCAAGAAAGGGCAAACAAAGTTCCTGCATGTCACGTTTTGATGACTATGCAGACTATCCTCTTCATCAAATTAAAAATCAACCCATTTGTTTGCCTTACTTTTCCCTGTACTTTCCACTTCTTTCTTTTGTTTGTGCAATCACGAAACGGATCAATGAGCTGTACACGCAATTACTAAACGCCACCGGTGGGACATGGCCCAAAAGAGTCCTACAGTAGCCGTGGGATTAGTAGGACAAGTGGAGTGAATGGAGACAAACACTCGACTTAGTACCGTCCCTGCCTGCCTGTTAAACTTCATCTTATCTAAATGATCACTTTATCACCTTTTTTTTTAACGCCCACAACTGAAAAACTGGCACGTTAATGTATTTCACTTGTGTTCTCATTAGTCACTGTAATTTTCTGTCCGGCAGAACATGCAAGTCTGAATGTAACCAGAATTATTTCTCGGAAAGGAAGCGGTGTGCAGCAATAAACACGTCTCTAAATGCCAAACTAAACACGCAAATCCATGTAGAAACCGCAGGCTCTGGACACATTATTCATTTTGAAATTATGAAAGTTTACTCTACACTGCATTAAATGTAGAATCCTTTCTTCCTCCTCAAGAACATTTCCCATTAAGGCGCTGGTCTGGGGATGTGTTGTGATTTATACGTCCGTAGCTGTTCAAGTAATTACAGCAGCCTCCTCATTAAATTATACAGTCTACATTCACATTCATAACCTGCAGAGAAGCAATCTCGGGAAGAAAGTTTGCTCATGTTGCACACCAGAGCCATCTCTGAATCTGCACTGACCCTCGCTTCCAAACACCTTTCGGTCTCTTAATGGCCATTTGCACTCTCACAGTAGCATCATATAAACAGCGACGGTTTAATTAGAGGGATTTATCTATTTCTTTTGCCTTGCCCTAATGAGCACTCAAAGAATTTTTGCTTTTGTCTGCTAGGGTCCAGTAGGGCCTTCTGTGCCAGCCTCTCGCCTCCCTTTAGCTCTAAAACAGTACTAATCTAATTAGTAATTAGTGTATTATGAGCACTTTTATTATCTTTTACCACAGAAAACTGTGGTAGTTTATGGCTCCTTCCTGAAATGTCACTAGTCTTTCACACTCTGAGTGCTTGAGAGTAAATACATGTACTGTAGCCCCACGGTCTGAGGAAATTTTTTTTCCTGCGAGACAGGGATTGACACACCATCTTTATGGCCCACTTGATGTCATGATGTTTGATGTCCTGGAGTGAACATTTTTTTTTCCATCTATAGAATGCTAGAGGCCACTGACCCATTTTTCACAATCATATACGCACTTATCCAGACATGTATTACAAAAACAGAATGTATATTTCTGTGTTTTTTTCTACTTTGCTACATTATATGACTAGAAAGACTGGTTTACCTGGGACCCTGCTGCAGTTAAAGCTTCACAGCTGTCTTATGGTATTATGAGAATACATTGTTGCAAAAATTACTGATCAGCAAAGGTTAACTGACATGACTGTATGCACTTAATTTTTTTTAACAGTAATGCATTTAGTATATGCTTTATCCAAAGCCACTTGAGAACAAAAGCATTTGTATATTTGTATACATACATTTATGTATACACTCCTAAAAATAAAGTTGCTTTAAAAGGTTCTTTGCAGAGATACCATAGAAGAATCATTTTTGGTTCCACAAAGAACCATTCAGTTAAAGGTTCTTTAAATCTCTTTATTACCTTTTTTATAATCTGAAGAAACTTCTTTCACCACAAAGAAACTTTTGTGAAACAGAAAGGTTCTTGAGATGTTAAAGGTTCTTTGTGGAACCATTTAGAAAAAAAAGTTATTCTATGGCACCATGAAGCACCTTTATTTTTTAAGTGTGCACATACATTTATCATAGTGACACCTGAAATGATGAATGTGGAATTGTAGTCATTGGTAGATCAACTAATGAGGTGCAGGTGCTTTGCCAATGGTCAAGAAAGGGAAAAATGGTTTGCCAATTGAGTTGAGTCTACCTAACAGGCCCCAAAGCAATTCCACTGGCTGAAAGTACTTTTAATGAATACTGAATTTAGAGCCTTAAATTACTTACGTATTATGTATGTTAGGGCTGTCCCCGAATAGTCGAAGATTCGATGCATCGATATGCGGAGCCTGATTCGACCACCGATCTCACAGTCGAATCTTCGTGGGTGAAACGAGCATCATACCATTTTGCCAATATGGGGGTGCTCAATGTCTAATTGCACACAGAACTACTGGTTTTGTACGGTTATATTAAGTTATATACAGCCTTTGATTATGATAATGCAGTAAAAACAAAAGTGAAAAGAAAGAAGCGTTCAGTAAATATTTTTAACGTGTTTGTGAATAATTCCAACCACCCCTGTGACAAATTTAATTTTCACTTTCTCTGATGCATGACGAGATGAGGACCATCTTGACGCGTTTTTGCAGTTGGAGGCGCCTCTTTTGAATGGTTTTCTGTTGGCAGTGAGCGTTCTGTGCCCTGTTTATGCGCCCCCGGCTGCTGCGCCTCGCGTTTTGCAGGAGCGCTCTGAGCGCCTGAAGTTGAAAAAAAAAAAATCAACATTGTCCAATCGAATGAATGGAGATGCGGGTCTTCTGTTGTGATGGCGAAAGTTTACCGTTGCTTAAAAAGTCCGGAGACTGCAAGAAATGGAGGAGAAACCTTTGGTGTCTATCGTGGGTAACCCGGAGCTGTATTATTTAGGGTTTCTGCTAATATGACAGTTTACTTAACAGCAAAAAACTAAGTTAGAGCGCTCGAGCTATAATCCTTTGAATAGACTGACAGGACAGCTGTTTTGGTCGTTGCTTAGCAACATAAAAAAACCGCAGCACACTGCTCTTTCATTAAAAGTCACCAAAAAAGGCAGTGCTGTGCGCCTCGCGTTTTTAGAACTAAAAGACGCGTTCTGTGTTTTTATTTAAACCTAAATAAGTTTGTCTGTCAGTTGGCAGGCAGTTTTGGTCGCTTATAAAATAAAATAAAAATAGTTTTACCCTCCTGCTGACTATAGTGTCGTGCCCCTCCCAACCCATTCACACACGCACATAAGATGATTCGACTATCGGTCGACTATAGAAAGATTCGAAAATTCTGATTCGACTATGAAAATTCATAGTCGGGGACAGCCCTAATGTATGTCATCTGAACTGTATTTATGACTTTAAATGTCTTTTTAACTGTTCAATATGAGCAATATAGGCCTGTGGCATCATGCCTATGGCTGAATCGTAGCCATATCCAATGGCTACAAGTGTGATATTGCGTTTATACAACAGTTCGACGGCACAAGTGTGTACATGCATAAGAAACAACAACAGTGCGTCTTTGAAAACACTCTTTTGTGCAGAACTACTTCCTTCTGCTACAGATTTAAATCTCAGTTTGACATTTTAACAGCTCAGCCCAAGCCTCTGTTTCTAATTCAAAAACATTTCTTTAGAACTAGTAATGAAGGAACGCTGAGTTGCTTAAAGCTTTTTGTATTACTGTATTAAGTGAGTGTGAGTATTATAAGAGAGATGTGGACTGAGCGAGTGTGATTACCTGCATCTGATACAGCATTCATTCTTCAGCTCAATCTAATATTCACAATAAAACATTAGTTTGAATGTCCTTTCATCTGTTAAGGGTGATTTCTGATGACAGCGCTGCTCACTGTGTTTGTCGCTGCATCTTACAAGGTGTTAAAAGTAGGGATGCACCGATCCGGATCGGCCGATCCGCTTGCACGTTTTGTCAGTAAAGCCGGTTCTGTAATCAGCGGTAAATGCCGTCAGGTGCGTGATTTTTTCATGTTGAGCCATATATACTACACACAGCCGTTGTTTACTGACAAGATGCGCAAATCCATGTTCATTATCAGTGTGAATGTGCGCAGCTCGTCGGTAAACAATGGCTGTGTGTAGTATATATGGCTCAACGTGAAATCACGCACCTGATGGCATTTACCGCTGATTACAGAACCGGCTTTACTGAGAAAACGCGCAAGCAAGATCGGCCGATCCGGATCGGTGCATCCCTAGTTAAAAGTAACAAATAAGTTCCTTATTTACAACCCTGTTTCAGTCTTTTTCAATATAAAAGTCTTTACTGCTGTTTCATTCATAAAAACAGTCTCCTTTCGCTATCTTAAGGGTGGAACAATGTAACTAAAATCACCATCAGGAACACACACACACCATTTCCCAATACTAAGTACAATTTTCATAAAAGATGCTAGGCAATTCAGTCAAAAGTACAAGGGCAGCACTTTGATATACAGCATTGAAGTTACATAAGACTACACTATAGATACATCAGAGACGCTGACGCCCTGGAGCTTGGAGCAAATTTTCAAATAGACATTATTTTTATTAACAAACTGCATATTTGAAGTCTAAACAAGTACATTCTCACCGGGAAAAAAAAAGTCTTAAAACCAGATTCTGTGGCAAAAACAGTATTATTTATAAAATTATAGTGGATTTTGGAGTTCACTATGACACTCACTGTGAGAAATACTGCAAACACAGTCATACAAATGATGAAATGGTTGGATTTCCCGATATCACTAGAATATCAGTGATATCAGTGATATCAGACAATCATATATGAGGACCAGAAAGAACTATTGAAAAACTGTTGTGAAACTAAACTCTTCTTAACCTTTATGTTTTTTAGTTAACTTAGGATACTGTTATTCATTTAGCCTGCTAGCTTAGCCTACCCTCTGATTTTGTTTTATTTGTCAACTTTTACTCAATGATGTTCAAGTATACATTCAATAGGTAATATCAAAGACTGTATATAACACACCAGTGCACTGGTATTGCCACAGTATTGCCAAAAGTTTGAAAAGATTAAAATTATTAAATGTTTTTAAAGAACCAGCGACCAACTTAAAAATACAATTTTCTATTGTAATATATTATAAAATTTATTCCTGTAATGCAAAGCTAAATTTTCAGCATCAGTATTCTAGTCTTCAGTGTCACATGATCCTTGGTAAGCCTTGGTAAGCATGCAAGACTTTAATAAAAAACATTTAAAAATCATAATGTTTCCAGACTTTTGACAAGTGCTGTATGAATGGGAAAAACTGTAACTGTAACGTAATATGGTGGCTCCAGGCGCTAAAGTAATGGAAGTCCCGTCTTCTAAATTAAACAGCCAATTGGTAAAGTCATCGCTGCATAGCCGTAAGAATATTCAGTTCCCATAGTAACCTAAAACTTGCACTTATGATTGCAAATATTGGCGGGACTAGCCTGAAATATGCTTTGGGACAGTTCCTGCCAGACTTATTAATGATTTAAAATATATTACTTAAAAGTGATTCTGGCCAGCAGTTTTTGAACTTTCTGCACTTCCCAATTCAAACAGATACGACTGAGACAACGTTTCATGCTAGGGTCAATGTTGGCATGATACAGGTTTGAGGTATTTATCTTATTTATCCTATTTACCTATTTATCTTATGTAAACTGGCCCATATGAGTCTCATATAGAATCTGACTGGATCTAATTCATATAGGGCTGACATGAAACTTGTGGAGAAACCCATTTGGGACCCATACCTCAAGCCCTACATTGGCCCTACCGGGAAATGTTAGCTGGGGAGTTTGTCTTACATGCCCGAAATAGTTGCCGGAGGCGTTGCAAAGTCTGGGAGGCTGCTGAGTGAACTGACTTTCCTTGATAGGAACTTTTGTATTATACTTTTATTCTTTTGATCAGACATTACAAACAGCATGTTTTCCAATGCAGACAGCTCTGTACATGGGTCTAATTCTTTTGTGACACTGTAACCAAAAAAGCTGTCTTTGTGACTGGCTCTTGCTCGTAATATGTGAGATGGCTTTAGAAGGGCACATCGGGGATTCTGGTGTGTTTCTTGGCTATGGTATTGTTTGGATGCAGTTCTTGGCAGAAACGGATGGGAAAGAGATTCAAAGGGAAACAAACAATGCTGCCTTTATTGCAAGTCGTGAGGACGATCTTTGGATATTAAATGAGGTTGGCAGAACATAAGCCTTTACCTCTTCTATAACGGTAGGAGCTATAGGTAGTCATAGGGATTGTAAAGCTCGTCCATGTTTTTTGGATTGATATAGGAGGTTTTCTATAGCAGTGGGACCCTTTGGTCCAGTGAGGACCAGCACAGCAAGTGTAAGCAAGTTCAGCACAAGGATTTCTACTGCGTACAACATCTGATCCTGAGGCTTTGCGGATTTCAGCTGCTTTGTGGATAACACATCTGAAGGTTTAAACAGAGCTTACAAGCTTTGTGTAATTTCAGTTACCTGTCATGCTAATTGCCAATAACACTACTGGTTCATTTAACTGTGTGCCGCTTCAGTAAGAAAAGCATCTGCTAAAACATAGATGCAAATGCAATGGGGGGTGCCAGTTTAATGTGATTTACCCACTTGGATGTGTCAACATGTTTACTGTTTTTGGATCAACATTCCCATAAAAAACAGTCAGATTTTATGGTTAGGCTTAGGATTGCTTTTAGGAGCTTGAGTATTCATCCTTATCAGCCAAAAATGCCCCTTTATTTCAGGTGTAGGGTTGGAGATAGGGTTAGGACTATGATTGATTGCTAGTAATAAAAAAAGCATGTTGATTCAGAAACTCATTTTACTTGGGTAAATCAAGTAGTGAGATTGAGCATAAGAGACTGAATGTTTCCGTGTCAGAAGGTTGGTCACGGCACAATAGCAGGTGTAGAAAATTGAGTTCACTGGTCAGAAAGAAATTCTCTTCAATCTCTTGATTGTTACATGCCATCTTTTGCTCTGCTTGTTAACAGCAGCCATTTTATTTGCCTTTAAGTATTTAAGTCTGATCTGTATTTGTATCTTTTTGGGTCCCGTTGTGAATAATAACCCAGGGTTTATTATCGGGAGAACATTATCTTTTTTGCTTTCCTCTTGGTGTGTATAAACACTGACCATGAGGATAGTATTGTATTATGATCTACTGAACCAAGGACGATGTATCAAGATATTTTCACTTGGGCATATTTTAGTCATGCTTCATAATAATTAAACTAATAATCACAATTATTTGTTCATCAAATAAATGTTTGTTGATGTTTTCAGGTCATCAGTGGTTTTTCCACAGTGTAAGAGAGAACACCGTGTGAGAGAGCGTGTGTGCAGGGTTGCCAGGTTGCAAAGATAAAGAAATACACCCGGTAGAAAATGTATCAGAAAAAAACTTTGATAAGGGAATTTAAACTCTTGACATTTTGTAAAACTCAGGGAGGTCTCCTCTTTTTTGTTTAAGAAAATATAGAGAGATTTTAGATAGAGAGTTTTTATTTTCAAATTACATTTTAGGGGGGCATTTTCCTGACACCGTTTTCAACAAAAAAAGAGAGAACTTTTTAAGCACTTTGCTATTCATTTACATACACACAGAAAAAAAGGGGGTCTGAAAACGCAAACATTTGAAAACTGATTTTAAAGTGCAGGTTTTTGAAAATTACACGTTATTGTCTTTGTATAAACTACAAAAATGCTAATTTGTGAAAACATTGACATTGTATGCATGCATATTACTTAATATCAACTACTGGCCTGGCATGCATAATACATAGTTTTAGTAATTTTTGTGGATCTGCGTGAACAGGGATTTTTTGACAGTTTTGACATATGTACGTGAAACCTTTCCATTTTTAGTTCATCATTGTTGTGGAAGTATACCCTTAGTCTTGTCTTTCTTATAGTCTAAAAAAATCGACGAAAAAAAAGGTCAATAAACAATAACTGTGACTATTTCAACATGCAATAATGTTGAAAATAAAATAAGAAACTAAAATGTATTTAAACTTAAAATAAAAAAAACCTTACCAAAATATTTCAAAAAAAGGTTAGAAAATATTACTGTGGATTGCTGTACATGCCTCTACTACGCAAGCTTTCATGTGTTCGGTTGCCAGATATCAAGAGTTCAAATCCCCAAATAAGACTTTCTCTGTTAAATAAATACATTTTCTGCCCAGTGTTTGATCTGGAAACACCAACAAACAAGAAAGCTAGAGTTTAGCAGTCTCTGTGTGAGATGTTCAGCTTAAATGAAAGTGTCATCCAGTCAATCTGTGTTCTGTCATGAGATCTCGACTACAGTATATTGTTTGCAGTTGTGGTTGCTGAATAAATGCACTTACTTACAATAGGCCTATTTTTTGTTTGCTTTACCAGTTTTCATAATGGAGACAGAGAGTGAGCATAAGTCTTTGGATATTAATTTATATTATCTATCTGTAAGTCTATAATAAATCGGTACAATAGGTGAGGTAATATAAACCATGTGTATGAGTCCACATTCTATTGATTTGTGCTTATTGGTGAAAATGCCAACCCAGGCACATTGGAAATACATGCCTCTATATACATTTCTGCAACACCGGAGCAAACCTACTGAATTAGAAAACTCATGCATATGAAGCTGTATATGTGACGACAACATTCAGAAGTATCAGTTTTCAAATCGCACAGGATTTTAAGATTGTTTTGAAACCATTCTATAATATTCTGCAAGTAATTGTGCGAACATTTATTTATCAAAACTCTGTATGTGTAAATCATACTTTGTGTGAAAAGGAATTAAAGTTAAAGACTAAGATGAAGACTAAATTAAAAAATGGCTGACAGAATTAACACTAGATATGCTTGCTATTGTCCTACCTGTGCTACAACATTATAAATAAAACAATGAGAGGAAGACCACTGGCAAACATTTCAGGTCATGAGGTGGATGTCAGCTTCCAGGATGATAACTCACTAGATACATTTTCCTCCGTTAGCACTAAAAGCACTACATTATTGTCCTAGAAGCTGACATACACAACTGATGTGTGTTTTTTATATTCAAACTGTGCTAATAATCTGATTATTAGGTTCCATGTAAGCGCAGCTACTGAAAAGAACCTTTTAAGTCCCATTAGCAACAAATCCTTGGCTAATGCTGCACGTGTGCCTAGTTCGACCGATTAATTGAAAAAATCGAGCATGAGCATTGACTTAAAAGCCCCGCTGGGCCATAATACTTTTCCAGAATCTTATTAGTACAGGTGCCACGTGTTACATATGGGTAATAGCTTTCCAGTGCTTTTTCCTCGGTCTAATGGTTTATAGTCAGACAGTTTGAATACAGAGAAATAGTACATATGGTGTTTAGTTTGCAACAGGGATTCAGTAGTATCTCAGGTTCCCTTATCACAAGGTTGTACGCCAGTGCGCAGTTTGTGAATAATGAGATACTGGAGCATAAATGTGAAAAGGTTAGTTTGCTAGTTTGAAACATTCTCTCATCCCGAATTTATAAATCACTGGTGAGAGGAAGACTCTTAAGAACAACTCAGCAATAGCTCCTGCAGGGATATTGCAGGTTATTAACGATGTTACCATTCATTTTAGCTTTAGCATATAAGGGGTTAGCTGGAACTGGCTTATTTAGCCACAGATGAACCCAAAAGAACAATTTAAGAAGCTTTGTAGGTAGTAATATTACACTAGTTCTTGGGAATGTTACTTTAAATGAGCAATTAGTTATAGTTACCAGTTACTTCTAATAAATAGTAACTGAGTTAGTAACTGAGTTACATCACTATAAAAGTACCTAATTACCACAGAAAGTAACTACTGTTTTACTATTTTTTTTTAAAATGTACATATGTGTCAAATAACTTGGATGCCCCCAATAATAAATCATGTAAATTAATAAAACATTGCACACTAATCTACACTATTTTAATGGTGCTGTAGGACATTGTGAGAGACACCTTCTAAAATTCTTAACAATTTGCATTACACATTTTAAATAAATTTTACTGCTACTACTCTGTACAATCTTCTTACTACTGAACTTAACATTTATAAGAGAAATTAAGAAAATATTACATAATGATATATAATTTCATTTATAAAATTAAGTAAAATCTACTTACCCAAATTGAGTAAATTTAACAAAGAAAATAAGTAACTTTAGCTTGGCTAGTAAAGTCTTAGTCAAAGCTCACTTGGCAATACTTTGATTTTACTTAATATAGCACCTAATTAACATCTAAGTAAATTATACAATAAATATAATTTAGACACCATATCTACATAATCAGTGAAGCGACACTCATCCGAACAAGGAGACTTCAATACTTGGCACACAATACACAATGACGGTAACATTCTGTGGTTAATTTGAGCATGAATGTGTCATTTTAAGTAGAAAAATTAACTCTAGATGTAACAAAATCACAAGTTACTAAAGGTAACAACATGAGCATGATGGTAACACCAGTTTCAAAAACGTTGAGTAGGTTTTACTTAATTTTATAAGGTTTATATTTACGCTTTAACTTCTACAAGCTTAAATTAAGTACCACTATAGAATTTACTTTGTTTTTTAAATTAGTGCCTGAACTAACTTTTTTTTATAAAGAAATTACATTTGTTTCTGTAATATTTACTAGACTACATAATCATTTTTATCAGTGCAGGGGCTAAATATCAGGTTATTGGGGTTGCTTCAACCCACAGACATGACAAAACATCCCACGGCAACACTGCTAACCCTCTGGGGTCGAAGACCGCCTGTCTTGTTTTTTGTGAAAAGAACTAAAAAATACTCCATTTTGAAACTGCAAAGGATCTACTTTTATTTTGTGTATAGTCATAATAACAAAAAACAATGTGCTTTTGTAAAATAAATTAAATACACGGTTTGCTCTCGGCCAAACACATAAATAAAACAACCTGAATCACCATGAATAGGTGCCTCACAGACATTAGAAATATATGTATAGAAAGCTTGAAATGTCTACTTTTAAATGAATAATATTCTCTGATAAAGTAATCCATATGATACTGTTACACAGAAACGAGAGCGTGAGGTGAGCGGATCCATATGCAAGCTTTATTAGAAAACTTAGTCAAGATCAAACACAGGCAGGGTCAACCATCGGCAAACAGGTATAGTACGTGCAAGACATGAGAGTAATCCAGGGATGGGCGAGGGTCGATCGGCAGCAAACATAATCCAAGTGGGCAAGGCAAAAGGGGTATCCGAATAGACAGTCCAAAGATCGTTCGAGGGGCGAACAGAGTCCAAAACGGCAAGACGAAGAGTAATCCAAACAGGCGTAAATTCCAGGGCAGGCTGCAGACTAGACTAGACGAGAAAACCAGGCAGGGAATCCAATACACGAAAGACTAGACTAAGAAACAAGACTTTGAACAAGATTAACTAAACTAGGGAATGCAATGAGTGGCTCCGTAAAGTAGCTATCGCTTGGAGAGTGATAAACGCTATAACAATACTCGGCCCAGAATGATTGTGATGACCTCGTATTTATACGGTTGGTGATTGGTTACAGGTGAAAGTGCAATGGGAGATGGGAAGTGTAGTCCAGTGTGAAAGTCAATGTAATGAGCAGGCGACCTCTGGTGGTGAGCGGACGGAAGAACACGGGCAGAGTTCGTAACAGATACCAATGTGAGCTCCGTTTTTCCCCCGTCTGAACTCATCTCTAATGTATTCATGCCAACGAGCGGCTCTACTTTTTTAAACATTTCATAAACGATTTTAAACATCCACGTAAGATTCGCAGACATGTAGGTAAACACCCACATCGCCTCCATAAACAATTGTGAACATTTATCAAATTCATCTCGGCTAATTTTTGTTTCTGGAAGAAGATGCACTGAGAGGAATAAGCCAGAATTTACCTCAAAAGAGAAAGGCAATGGCGTTATAGTAACGCTAACGGCGTTGTAATTTGTTTGATTACTCGTTACTGAAAAAAGCAATGCTGTTAGTAACACTGTTTATTTATAATGCTGGAATTATTTACAGAGACTTTCTTAAACCTGGTTTAGAGTACCAAGAGGATCAACCTGCTGTCAATGCAATACAATCCCACCATGTTTTAGTGAGCTGTGACTAGCTTGGAAAGTCTCAACATGCTGTCACCGTGATGTTAACTTTCAACCGTTTACAGGTTAAAGGTCTACTTTCACTTTAAAATATAGCGCCATTTAAAGAGAGTAAGTCCAGCTCAAATGGAGAGTAGCTTTCATTCAGCTTCAAACTGAAAAGCCAATTATTTTCAAAGACGGCGTCAAGGCCAAACCCAGAAGCGGGCAGACAGGCATTTAGACGACACGCATAACTGTGTGGGGTAACCTCAATTAACAGGCCTTCTCGTGGCCTCAGCTTCCTCTCGCTCAAGCTTAAGACACCTAATTTTCTGTCAGTAATTAGTCAAATTACAAGAACGGAGGTTTTTTTTTTTTTCATTCCCCACCACAGAACGAATGTTTGATTAGTTCAGATCAGCGGGAAGGGTCAGCGTGTCGAGTCAGTGTTCACGGGGAATGTTATTCACAGAATTAATCTCCGTGGCTGTGGGTGTAATTGGGTCATTGAGGCGCGGAAAATGCGAACGGTGATCATTGTAATCGGTTGTGAGATGAATGTGCACAGCATCATTAACTCAATGGGGAGGCAAAGCAGTCTTATTCTCACCTAGAGAGACAACGAGGCATTCGGCTAGTATGCCACTGCTCCGGTTTAAAGATTTCTTTCTCTTTGTGTTCATTGACTCATCGTGGCATACAGAGGGACCGGTCAGAAATAGCACAGGCCAGGATGCTATTGCTATGGCTCTGTGTCCCCTCACAACAGCAGCGTTGAGCCATATTGGCAAAGGATGTGAGGAGAGGAGACTGCTTGGCTCTATTTGCCGTCGTGTTCTGCCCAAACCGCTGTGTGCATGTGTGAGCTGCTGCATGCATGTATGTAAGGTTGGAAAAACATCTCAAATAAATAACAGTGCTGTTTTTATACTCCTTAAAGGTGAAATTATTTCTCTGCCACTCGTGGCAACAAGGGAAATTGCAGAAATAATGATCGGCTATATTTGGAACAGCACACTACCATGCTAATCATATTATTTTTCTGTATATATAGCAAGTATAATGTGCAAAATATGGTAATTTTCTGTTAACTTAGATGACCTCCTGCATTTGCAGTATCCTACAGAGCACACTGCGGGGAGTGCTGTATCTCACAATGCAACACATTTAACTTGACCATGCATTTGCAGTAGACAAATGAAAGACTATTACTAATTAGATTAGATATTGCATTAAAAACTGTAAGGTAGCTATGGATGCACTGTGTATCAGCACCATATCAGTTTTCAGTATTGCAGATTATTGTTACTTTTAATTTATTGTATAGATTTGATGTTGGATGTATCAGCAGATATTTGATATTTATTTCTTATGCATATTTTCCTGTTACTACATTTATAGATTTGCTTTGCTGTCATCTAAAGCTTGCTTAAAGTTAAACTAAAAACATTTACAGTAACTGGAAATTTTATAGAATATCTATTTTCATCCTGCACATTATAATTTTAGTTGTTAGTATATTATTTTTATCTAGACAGAATACAGAATTTATAGATTTGTTTTGTAGTATAGAATTTTTTTTAACTTGAAAATAATTACTGCATCAGCCTATAGGTGTCGCCCAGAATTATTATTTTTTTTTCCCTTTTTAAAATTGAAATTGGGAATCTGCGACCACATTTTAGTGCCACTTTAAAAATAAAAATATGAGAAAAATATGTTGTAATATTAGGAGAAAAAAATAAAACTTGCGAGAATAAAGTTGAAATATTTAGAGAATGAAGTAAAAAAAAAAAAGTCTAAATATGCTGAGAAAAAAAAGTCCAAAATTACGAGAATAAATTTGTACCAATATGAGAATAAAGTTGAAATATTTTAAGAAAAAAAAGTCAAAATTACGAGAAGCAGTACCAAAATATTTTGTCAAAATATTTTAAGAATAAAATGAAATTTCCACCAGATTTTCTCCTGGTTCTTCAAATCTGGGCATTTGTAAGTGCAATGCGCTCTCAAAATATTATAACTTTAATTTTGTAATTGCTACAACTTAATTCTCGTAATTTTGACTTTACTGTTAAAATATTTTGACTTTTTTCTCTTAATTTTCACTTTATTCTTGTAATTTCAGATTTATTCTAAAAATATATTAATTTCAAGTTTATTTTCAAAATATTTCGATTTTATTCTCGTAATTTTTACTTTTTTTAAATATTAAGATGCTTTTCTCCTAATTTTGACTTTATTCTGAAAATATTTTGACTTTATACTCATAATTTTGACTTCTTCTCAAAATATCTCAACTTTATTCACATAATTTTGACTTTTTTTTTTCTTGTAATTTTGACTTTATTTTTTTTTTATAAAATATTACGATTTTACTCTTGTAATCTTAGTTTTTTTTTTTTTTTTTTTAACGTGGCACTAAAACGCTCCCAATCCGGGCCATTTGCATGCGCAATATAAATATTATAACTTTAATCTTGTAATTGCTATGACTTAATTCTCGTAATTTTGACTTTATTCTCAAAATATTTCGATTTTATTCTGGTAATTTAGACTTTTTTCCTTAAAATGTTTAGACTTTTTTTTCTTGTAATTTCGACTTTATTTTCAAAATATTTCAACTTAATTCTTGTTCTTTTGACTTTTTGTTTAAAATATTACAACTTTTTTATTAATGTGGTACTCAGGGGCACTGCTAAGGGGGGGGGGGGGGGGGGGAGTTAGGACAATTCCACGCCCTTTAGGGGCCCCCAGAGATCTGCTTTTGTGTGGTATGGGGGGCCCAACCTCATATTTTGTCATAGGACCCAAAATTGCGAGTGGCGCCCCTGGTGGTACTAAAACAGACATAGGAATCAGGGAAATTAACCTAGAAATGGCTTGCTTATAGTTTATTAGACAATAAAAGCTAAATCATTTGGACTTTTTTTAACAATGAAGTTAAAAACTTTCTATTGTGGTCTTTGAAATTAAATGACAATGAAAAGTGTTTGACATAGACATTGATAGAATCTGGTCATTATGTACCTTATACACATATATCAAACAGATATAACCAATATATGAGGGAGGAAACTGAATTACTTATAGTTGACTCTGTACATTAACCTGGGATAGGATAGGAGTATTTTAACATAAAAAAAACTACACACTTTAGCTTTGGGCTTCTTCTCACACCCATCACTCATAAAAGGAAATTACACACCAGCATCCCTACAGCATCAGCTCTCAAAACCTCTTCTGCAACCAAGGTGCTTCATCTCACAGCACATCCTGTTCCCCGCTGAGCACCAGCTCAATAATGCTGCCATTTTAGACATATTTATCATGGGAAAGGTAATGTTGGCGTAAAATAGGAAGACAAGTTTAACCAGCCAGTGGCCTCAGTCATCCCTCATTCAGCACTGTCATTGTCTGTTTGTAGCACATGGATAAATGCGTAACCGGCCTACATCACAGCGCTAATATTTCTCAGAACACATAATGGGACTTGATGTGTTCAGGGTGCTGTGACGCTGCAGGATCCAGGACTGGCGGTGACGGCTTGCATTATTTAGCGCGATTTGGGCAGGAGTTAAGTGCTGGCAGAGGGAAAGTGAGATGGACGTTGGACGTTACGTGCTCCGTGGTCTTTGTTGTAGAATCCCACAAGCACAAAGCATTTACTATCCGTGCTGATCTGTATGCAACAGCTGCGGTACAGACCTGAGCTGCATATAGATGCATCACAACCGTGATTGTGTGAAGAGAAATCTACTGTGATTAGAGGAAGTTCACGGTGAAATAAAAATTCTGTATTTACTCATCCTCATGAAGACTATACAAGTTCTTTTGACATGTGGGTGAGTCAATAATGACTAATATTCATTTTTAATGAACTACCCCTTTAAAAAGAAAAAGCTTTGGCGCTTGATGTAGAAAACAATGCCTTGTGTAGCTTGTTGTGTTTGCAAACTGAAAGCGTTTAATATTTGATGTGGCTGATTTCTTTGTGCATGTGCAGGTGTAGCAAAGCATTTACAAGACAGTGACTGTGGTCTTGGACACGCCGAGCAGACACATTTATTATGGTACAGGTTCTTGAATAGTAAATCGGTGTCCTTGGAGAGGTTCTGAGGCCATTTGGGAAACTCTAGATCTTTACTGCCACCTACCGACGGCCGGATCTGCACTCTGCAGCTGAAGTTAATTCAAATTGTGCGAACTGATTAAAAATGCCCTTTAAACCAGAAGCCCTCAAGGCAAGCACCACAATCAAATTTTAAATGAATGTTTAGCACTGAGTGCTCGATAAACACGGCAGCTTGCGTTTGAACAGGTATGTGTGTACTTGTGCTCTGTGCTTGTCTTCTTGTGCGAATGCATCGGGTGTCTATGCGAGACTGCGTTAGTGTGAGAGAATATGAGTAAGATCATTAATGAGGATGTGCACGCTGTGGACAGAAATAGCAGACTGAGAGGCCTGCAGGGCACGAAGGGAAGAAACTCAACAGCAGCTCGTGACTGCAGCACAAAACGCGGTTTCGCAGATTGAAAACTGTATTTACAGGTGTGACTGTCAAATTGTCATTTACATTTCCTAACTAAAACACCTGGTTACTAAAAGCATATTTTGCTTATCTTTCTATAGCTAAAATTATAATATGTAACCCTGGATCATAAAACCAGTCAAGTAACACAGGTATATCTGTAGCATCAGCCAACAATACATTGCATCGGTCATAATTATTGATTTTTCTTTTATGCCAAAAATCATTAGGATATTAAGTAGAGATAGATATT
The DNA here is from genome assembly GCF_049309525.1 of Garra rufa. Taxonomy (NCBI): domain Eukaryota; kingdom Metazoa; phylum Chordata; class Actinopteri; order Cypriniformes; family Cyprinidae; genus Garra; species Garra rufa. The sequence continues at coordinate 27,003,679 of NC_133361.1, forward strand.
TTGTATATTTCCTACCGTAAATATATCAAAAAATATTTTTTGATTAGTAATATGCATTGCTAAAAACTTCATTTGGACAACTTTAAAGGCGATTTTCTCAGTATTTAGATTTAGTATTTTTTTTTTTTTGCACCCTCAGATTCCAGATTTTCAAATAGTTGTATCTCGGCCAAATATTGTCCATTCTAACAAACCATACATCAATGGAAAGCTTCATTACATTCATTACATAAATCTTAATTTAAAAAAATTGACCCTTATAGCTGGTCGCATATAGTAGTTATTTTGGCTGATTCTGTATTAGGGGCTAGACAAAAATAAAGATGTACTCTTTCACATTTCGGTTGTGACCGCAACACATTGCATTTAGAAATGTGTTTATCATTCTAAACAGAACGGATAACTGTATTTTTCTGCTGTGTGAATCTCATTTATCTAATTTAGATTAAGTCATGATCCTTACTGGTCAGAGTAAAAGCTTGTTTCCTCCTACCTGTTCGTAGGAGAGTGTCCATCTGTTGAACAACAGCATCATCTAGTGGACATTAGCACAGAACAAGCTATTTATAATGCAAAACCTCATTACCACAAAAGCCCTCGTAAAATGTATTCGATACTGAGAAGGACAATCTTGTGTTTGCTTTAATGATTAGAAGAATGAGAAGGTTGTTTGTCCTCTGTTTCCAAAATCAATTCTCACTCTGATACATTTTATGAGGCAATCAAACGCAGGCCCAGAGTAATATACTGTGGCACTGGAGAATACAGCAAGTGCTAAGTGCATCTCACAGTTTTTGGATACTCGGTTTACTTCCATATCTAAATAACCTTAGATGAACTGTAAGCGTCTCTATCTTAAAAGTGTGTTGGAAGTGGTAATTTAGTCAGTTTAGGAGGTTAGTGTACTCAGGTGGGTGAAAATGATTCGTCCTACTTTAAAAACCTACACAGAGAGACATTGTTTTTGGGGTCATGTAAATGAAACGGTGTTGCTTGCTCTCTCTTTGCATCATAGGAAAGCTTGTGAAAGCTGTGGGTGAGGTGTTAGATTCATGTTGTGACAGTTCCAGATCAATTTTACTGATTTTTACATGTATGCATTTGGCAGATGCTTTTATCCAAAGCAACTCAGTGTATTTAGGCTCTGCATTTGATCATTATGTGAAAATCAAACCCATGACCTTGGCTTTGTTGGCACAACGCTCCACCAGTTATATAGTTATACATATGCTGTTTACATTTTATGTATGGTCAGTTGTCTTGATGAAATTTGACAGTGATTGCAAAATAGCAACTGTCAATTGTAGCATATAAAATATTAATTTCAATCTTTTTCGAATACAAAGCTATTGTAGGGGTTAAAACATTGTGAGCCCTATTTATTTTTATTATATGATCATTCTGCAAAACATTGTCTGTTCTACACATAGTATACAGCAGTGGTTCTCAATCCTTGTCCTGGGGGACCCCTGCTCTGCACATTTTGCATGTCTCCCTTATTTAACAAACCTGAATGAAATCATCAGCTCTTTAGTTCAGTTTATGTATCTCTCTCCTTATGAGCTGATGATCTCAACAGGTGTGTTAAATAAGGGAGACATGCAAAATTTTGGGGTACATGTTTGAAAATGGCTTTTTTTTTTTTAGGAAAAAAATAATTGTAACTTAATTTTATTATCTCTAAATGATGGTTTCCCGCTGAAAAATCCATTTATGACTAGTTATTACTGTATAATCCACAGAGGGCGTAAGACACGTGTATCTACGTTATGCTGTATTACACCTGCTCAGGCAAACTTTAAAGGTGAGGTGTATAATTAATGTGCCAAACTGAATTACAAAAGGCATGACTTTGAGTGGGTTTTCAGTCAGGTTCGCCAAATACTCCTGTCTGTCAGAATTATTTTAACATGAAAAAAGAACACATACACTCTTAAATATAAAGGCTCCAAATGGGTGTTTTTGCAGTGTAGCCATAAAAGAACCATTTTTGGTTCCCCAAAAAAACCTTTCAGGCAACAGTTGGTAAAGGAACCATTTTGAAGAACACTTAAAAATCTAAAGAAACCTTTTCCACTATAAAGAATCTTTTCTGCATTTGAAAGGTTCCATGAAAGTTGAAGGTTCTTCATGGAATCATTGATGTCAATAAAGAACCTTTATTTTTAAGAGTGTAGTACATTCAAAATTTCTTAGTAAATGCAGTACTTGTATATAAACACATGATGGCAGTGTTGAGTTGGGTTAATTCAAACGTACAGATGTGTCAGGTGAGTCGAGACCACACAGGGTTTTAGGCAACTGTCACATTTCATTGACTGTTGCTATTCTGCTGCAAGTCTCAAGTCCCTTTCAACATGTCTGTAAGAAGATTAAACAAACTATTTACCAACATTTAGATAGCTTATTATGATTATGAACAGGTTGTTTTTTGTAAGTAAAGAGTGAGGAACTGTGAGATTGTACAGACTACTTATGGCTTGAATGACACAGTTCTCCAACAGTACATCGCTCAAGGTTAAACAGCCTCCATGTGGCTCGTCGGTTTAATTATGTGACTTAGTGGCTTCAGGCTGGGGATGATGGGAGAGAGAGCGAGAGTGGCCTGCATGGCTGGGCTGCTGATGGACTGCAGTCAGCTCCGGTTAGTGCAGAGCACCAGCTCGGTGCCCATTCGCATTCAAATTTCCCATTACTCTTTGATTAAGGGAGTGTCAGACGCACATGTGATTGATGAGCTGTCAGGGGAAAGCCGCCGACTGGAACGCCTCATCCTCTTCCTCATTAAACACTCCAGGAGTGCAGCTCCTCTTCTTCAAGCACATACAAACAATACACTCGTGGAGAGAGATCCCAATTTAGCTCGAGCTGTGAGCCGCCTCTGTGCGGTTGTGAGGGAAGACAAACCCTTCAAACGGCGATGGCTTCAAACAGCTGATTGTTGCACAAAGATCTGGGGGTGTGCATCTCCCCTGCCTCTGATTTTTTTGTGTTCACAAAAGAGAGGGATCAAGAGGCGCAGAGGTGCCAAAGGAGAGGAAGAAGACAGAGGGATGGATGTGGAACAAGGCTGGAGAGAGGCAAGGGAGGGGAGGGAAGAGGAAGGGAGAGAAAGAGAGAGATAGATGCAGCCAATGCGCAGCGCGGCATCTTGAAAGAGCGAGAGGAGAGAGAGAGAGAGAGAAGAAGGGAGGGAGAGGGAGCGGAGGAGTGCGAGTCAGGCACTGGCAGTCGCTCTTCGGCTGAAGAATAACGTGTGTCGTGCGTCGTTGTGATGCCGTCGGATCCGAGCGGCTGGTACATGTGAGCTGGTTTTGAGACTCTTGTGTACACGTGCAACTGCCCGTCCTTTGGCTGGAGGAGGAGGAGGAGGGCGCATCAGGTTTGTGTCCATTCTTGCGCGCTGCATCTGGACCCCGGCGCCAGGGAGTGTGGGGGGGCACTAGGGCCAGGCGGCCGGCCGGGGGGACGACATGAGCGTTCCGCTCCTGAAGATTGGCGCGGTGCTCAGCACCATGGCCATGGTCACCAACTGGATGTCCCAGACGCTGCCCTCGCTGGTTGGGCTTAACGGAACCACCATCTCCCGCGCAGGCACCTCGGAAAGGATCGTCAGTGTGCGTAACCCTCCACTTATCTACTCTTCTTCCTGTCTGTTTATCTCTCGCTTTCTTGTCTGTTTGCTCATCCGAATAAGCCAATAAGTCAGGACCTTTTGTGTTAAAGAGCAGTTACACTCTTCTGTGGTTACAATCCTCAGAGATTTGCTAGACAGGCTTTTAGAGGGATTTCCAGGGTGAGAGGCAGGTAAATTGAATGCGTGTCTGGCTTTGGGGGTTGGTTACAGAGGAATTGATGGCTGCTGTGGGTGAGTGATTCTCAGTGGGAGATGATAGACGAGGAAGTTATACCCGGTGAGATTCATGACTCCTGCGAGGATATCCTCACTTGGCAGGGGAGAGGAGTTAAGTGCCTCATGACTGATGTTCAGGTCAAATAGAGACAGGGAGGCAGGATTGTCTTCATGAGGCAGCGTCTCGTCTGCTGGAGCTGATGGTGCCGAGACAGGTTAGACTTTTATTGGAGCCAACTCTTTCTTCCAGAGAGGCAACATTTCTCTTTTTACCACCCCCTCATGCTCTTTTTTTAATCAAATCCACTGTACTTTTTTGTAAGAACTGTGCACTTTGTCTCTGTCTCTAACAGAATTAAGTGCCATGTGGGAGAGAGGCCTGGGCCTTTGGCACTGTCGAAGATATTACATTTAAAGTAAAAACACAGAAGGAGAAGAACAAAGAGAGCTTAGCCCCTTGTTATATCTTAAAAGGTTGTTAAGAAAGAACTGGCTGAAATTTAAACCTTCACAATTCTGCCAGAATCGGAGTAATTACCTTGCCTGTGTGAGTGTGTATGCTTTTGTCTTCCAAATGTCGGGTATTGAAAAATGGGACCAGGTGCGAGTAGGTGGAAGAGGGTGGATGGAGTGAGATGTGATCCCTGTAACGTTTTCAGGATCATTAATGTTGAGAGACTGCCTGGGGTATCCGCGGTGTAGTATCTGAGCATCTGCCCCTCAGTAAAAGCTTTACCCGACGTAGCTTATGGCCAGCGATGACATTCCATCTGGATGAGAGAGGAAACGCTGTGGGGGTCATTTGGGTCGGTCAGGATGCCTATGCTGATTTCCATCTGTCTTAGAAGAGGAGTCTGCAGAAACTGTCTATCACAGCTTTGTCTAACACGTTCACACTCCCTTTGGAAGACTGTTACTACTCACCACAAGCTAGAACCTGTAGAGACGGGCTCATTTTCTGTAAAACTGTTTACCTTGTGTGGAATTCTGCAGAAAATCTACAGTAAACACATGCACTGCTTCATATCGAGCCAGATTATTCGTCATGTGCTCATGTGCACCCAATGATCAAGCCATAATATGATCTAACTTCGAGTATTATACATCCAAATGTAGTCTTTAGGAGTTAAGCTTGGCATGTGGGTAAATGAGAGGAAGCCAAGCAGGAAATTCAGAATTGGCTCCCTTTCAATAAATGAGTGTAACTTTAAATTGAATCAGAATAACAGGATGAGGAATTTACTGAACTGCAATTCTGTGAAACGTTCCAACCTTGCTCTGTCAAGCCAGCATTCAAAGTTGCTGAATGCCACACAAATCTATAGCTCAGGTTAGGTGCAAGCTCCGGAAATTTGATAATGCCTATATCAAATAGCTGCCAAGAGGAAACTACTGAAAAAATGAGCCAAAATTGTTCAGGACACTTATTTATTTAGCTAAAGTGGCACCCGTCGAGGCTCCGCTATCGGTAGTCATCATTACCCAAAACACATTAGCATTTGTGAACTCCCCCGTATCTCATTTCAAGCAATCACTTTAAAACATTGCTTCACTTCACCTCAAGGAAAAACCAAGGGGAAATTAGCATACGTAAAAAAACAATCTTCCCCGATCTTCCCTGAAGCGAAGGCCCCTTCGTGTTTTTAGATTTGAGGCATTAGACAGATGTTACTCTCATGCCGGGGACTAATTTATTCTCTGTGATAAGTGTGAACCCATCCAAAGCGATCTGGCTTTGTAAAGACTCAAAATCTAATCTCAAAAGCAGCTTGCTCTCAGTCAGAAAGAGAGATGCATCCCTCTGTTCTTGAGATGAGGTGATGATCATGTGAAATGAGCTGCAGAATGGAGGTGTGGTCCGTGAAGCACAGTGACTGATGGACTCGTAGGAGGCTGCAGGGAAGTCCTTTCTTCTTTTCAGAGCAACTTGTCTTCCATGCTGCTCTGATCATCTTGGACCCACATGATTGTCCAGCCTACCGTCATGTCACTGCTACACGTTAAGTGTGCCGTATTCCATCAGCTCTGAGCAACAATCACACTACACTTCACTTGCTCTTTTTTGGCCTTCTCAGCTCAGCTGCTAACTCATGTGAACTTGTCACGTGTAAAGATCATCACTACACTACACTGAAGTGTGCAATTACTACACTACTAATGATACCAAACTGAATTTTAAATGCCTTTTCATATTTTCCACTTTTCCCAAACATCCCTACTGGTTCTTCTGCCCTACTCTGATTTTATCCCAATATTCAAACAGGTAGTCTGACCCCAAATTTACGCCACTAGTTATACATGAAGCTGATATTAAAGGGATAGTTCAACCGAAAATGATTTTTTTTTATTCACTTACACTCAAGCTATTCTAGATATATAAGACTTAATCTGTAAGATTTAAGCCATAATCTGTTGTATGCACAATGACGAGAGAGTGGCGCTCCAGTGGATGATGTAACGTAAGCTTATAGCGAAATCCTCAGACATTTTTCTTTACAAATTCTCATTTTGTACACCTACATCATTTGCTGAAATGTCACTCTCTCGTGTGAATGCATGTTCGTCAGTTAGCGGAAGCTAATTATGGTTTTAAAATTGAATATGGATATTTTTCTTACACAAAATGCATTGCTTCACTTCAGAAGGCCTTTATTAAAATGCCTTAAAGTGCATCCATGGATGGATGGGCTTCAAAATCTCAACAGCCATTCACTGCCATCATAAAGATTAGAAGAGCCAGGACATTTTTTTTTAATATAACTCGAATTCGTCTGAAAGAAAAAAGTCATATACACCTAGGATGGCTTGGGGGTAAGATACTCAAAACTGTTGAAAGCACGACAAATATATATATTTTTAGGAAGTTAATCTACAAATGACTTATAATTTAAGTTACACTTCACTTATTAGGAGGAAAAACGTATGTGGGTAAGAAAACTACCTTTACATATGGATAGCATAGAAGCAAGTATACAGGAACGTCTCAATACCGCAAAGATTGCTGGGTAATGATTTTGTTAAATGTCCGTGTGTAGGCGAATGTGTGTGGCAAATATTGCTGGTTCAAGGGTGAGTCTGACACTAACTGTCTCCTCGATTATGAGAAATAAATGAGAGGCGAGTGAGAAGCCGTAGGACAATTTGCAACAAATGTGTAATGAACACAAGCGCTTAACAAAGCCACATGCCCATGTGGCTGATATCAGCCGCTGTTTCTCATTTTCTTGGGACCGAAATATTAAAGAAACGTCATGGAAACCGATATGCATAAATAAGCACCGGAAACACCATTCGACTAAACTACTGACTCTGTGGGAATTGGAAACAGCTCAGATCTGTCTGTTATGAAAGCACCAAAACACAGCTCTGCTCAGCTGTTGCTGCCCACCAGGGATTTCTCTAAAAGAGAAAAGTGAGGTTGAACCACTTTGGCCGCTGTCACCACCACACACACATACAAATGGCAATGCTGAGATTTACAGCCTTAGAAGGGACATCTAATCAGACTCACCTTAGTCTTCAGGTTTATTTACTCTATCTGAGCTGATACAAAAGGTCAAAGTGTTGCCCATGTTGGTGGATGCTTTTGCTACACCATCTGACTGTGGAAAGCATGTTTCTCCATTTGCGGTAATTCAAAATTAGATGTATTTTATTTATTTCTTTATTTAGATTCACAAGCATATATATTTATTTTAAAGCTGCATTACGTAAGTTTTGCTTCTATGTCTATCTCTGTTTGAAACCTGCAATTGCAGTTATTTGCAGAAGTATCTTTATGTGGGTTGTGCAGCGGCACGGCTCCTCATCACGGAATTTAATGTTTCGAGGTGTATGTGTGGGCTGTCAGTCAATGCACCAGTGTGGATAATTCGGATTTTGAGATCCATCTTTTCACACTGAGGACAACTAAGGGACTCCTATGAAACTATTACAGAAGGTTCAAATGCTCACTGAAGCTCCAGAAGGAAACACGATGCATTGAGAGGAATTTGAAGATTAGGGCAAATTTAACTGATTTTGTCTTCTGGGAAACATGCAAGTATCTTCTGTAGCCTCTGAAGGGCAGCACTAAATAAAAAAAATATAATATTTAGGCAAAATAAGAAAAAATTGTACACATCATTATTCTGTTCAAAAGTTTACACCCCTGGCTCTTAATGCATAATTTTCCTTCTGGAGCATCAGTGAGCATTTGAACCTTCTGTAATAGTTGCATATGAGTCCCGCAGTTGGCCTCAGTGTGAAAAGATGGATCTCAAAATCATACAGTCATTGTTGAAAATACACAAAAATGCTAAAAACCAAAGAATTTGTGGGACCTGAAGGATTTTTCTGAAAAACAGCAGGCAGTTTAACTGTTCAGGACAAACAAGGAACTCATGAACAACTGTCACCACACACACACAAAATCTTTTGAACAGGGTAATTTTTATAAATTCATACATTTTATAAATATTATTTTCTCTTGTGGACTATATGTAAATGTCTTTTATCTGAAAGATCTCATTCAGGTCAGTACTAAATAAAAAAATAACATTTTGTATAATCACTCTTATTTTGGTAAATAAACAATTTTTTCAGATTCCGCAAGGTGTATGCAAACTTTTGACCTTAACTGTATAGCCTACTAGCCTACTCCTCCTTTATGTATACGGACGTGACGTAATGACATAATGACGCAAAGACAAATGACCCAAACCACTCAAATTAGAAAACATTATTTTAAGCTTACCATTGTGAATTAGGCTAAAGTAAGGGGATAATTTTGAACACTGGTTATGTACTTGCTCAATAATTGATTTTGGATTATTTTTAACCAAACAAAAGTTACGTAATGCAGCTTTAATAGGAGTCAGTGTTTGGCCAGTGCACAGTTTTGATTTGGAACGCTCTTAAAAGCATATAATGGGCCTTAAAAATGTTTATTTTTTTCCAGTCTACTGCCTCTGAGTCACAGCTCAGGATATCTGCTAGTGAATGTTTTGGGACTGTGTTTGTTATTGTGGTGAATCAGCCAATCAGTGCTGGCATGACCAAACACTGGGCAATACATAGTAACTCTGGGCAGCCCCAGAGTCACTATGTATTTACAGATCAGGTGATTGGCTTATTGCCATTTGCATGAATGCAAATACCAACATCACATAGCTTTCTCAATGTAATACATACATCATAGTTCCACCTCAGAAAGGTGCTGACTAACAGGAACCTACTCTTGATGTCTGATAAGAGGGACTGTGAGCATCCTTCACATAAATGTTTCACAAGTCAGACTGCCCATCCAGTCCTGATTGTTAATGGCAAACAAACTAGGATTGCTGTCCTCAATGGAGGCTCGAACCTATATATCAGAAAAAGAGGTGGAGATAGGGAGGTGGAGGGATGCCCAGGAGTCCCTCACTGCAGTACACAAGATCCAGGGGTGAGGTTACATCCACATCCAGGGGTTGGGTGGAGATGGGTAGGTTTAGGAATCAGGGGGTGGAGATGGGCAGGTTTAGGGACATGCAAGGTGAGATGAGTTGGATCTGAATCCGACCTTTCCCCCCTGGATCTTGTTTTCTGCAGTGAGGTCCATCTCGGGTATGCCAGAAAAATTGATGCTGGGACAGTGCAATGAAAAATTAGCCTCCTCCTGTAGTTAAGAAACTGTAATTCATGTTGATACAAGAACCCCGTCAGTCCCTTGACTGGCATCTTTGCAGATATGAGGAAGCAGGATCTTACTGGAGTGGAAGCTCTTCCAACTTTTCAGTCACATTATCAATACCACGCTCAAAATTGCTAGCTGAATCCTTTATTTTCACTGGCAGAAGCCGGGCAATCTTTAAGAGCGCCTGTAGGAAATTGAGCATCTAAATGCTCTCAGAGGGCAAACAGAGTAATATCTCATTCGCCGGTTTTATGCTGCTCTATTTTTGTGTCTTAGAGCTTAGCTAGATAACACTGGCAACCGTGTGCAAGCAGAACATTCATGTTCATATGCATCGGCATCTGTGCCTTACAAGGATGCTGGATATTTAAAGTTGTTCATGAGTGTTATGGAAGTATGTTATGACAGAAGCAGCGCTCTGAGCCATGGCAGACGCTCGCATCCATGTTTAGAGTGGAGACAAATGCCAATGTTGGACTTCAGGGTAATACGTAATCATAAAAAGCTCCACTCCAAAGCATCATGTTGATGAAAAAGAGAGACAAAGAGAGAGAATGGTAAAAAAAAGGTCAGAAAAACAAAAACACACTGAAGGACATCTAAGGAGAAAAATAAGGCAATTTTCTCTCTCCCCGTTACTGTGGAAACCCGGGTTCACAGAGCACCAATAAAGGCCTTTCTGCAGAAAACAACTCGTGGCCATCTCCCACACACTTCTTATGAAAGTTGTAATAGACTTCCTGTCACTTTCATGAAATGGAGCCTACAGATTTACGATCTCATTTATGCCCAGACTACAGTGCCGAGCTCAGAGATCGGTCTAATGAAAAACGCCCAAGGTTCAAACCCACAGAAGTCTCTGGGGCCGAAGCGTGCCACTGTAATTGGTTAATCTTTTCCGTAATGTGTTAATGGCGGCCTCAAAGTAAAGGCCAGCTGGAGATCACGAGCAGAAGTGGCAACGTTGAGTGAGCCCAGAGAGAGTAGGTGACTTGAACTTCCTGTTCTTAAAGTCTATTGATCCCCTTCCGTTTTCGCAATTGGACGTCGATACCTGGGTGGCTTTTCCTCAGTCGGGAGTGTGTGGGATGTGTGTGACGGTTTCCAACCAAGCCGGGGCTGAAGATCAGACTGCGGGATCGGGGCTGGTAAAGGTCGAGCAGTGTGTGGGGCTCACGATGAGGGATGGGCACGTAATGGAGCTGGTGTCAGGCTTTGGCAGCAGTTCGGCTGAGTAAGAAACTGCCCTTCTGGGTCTGAAATTAGACCTCGGCATCTTCCCCCTCAGCAGCTCTCTGCTTTCACTCGGCGCTGTCATTCTTTCTCTCTCATTCTCTGTTTTCTTTCACTCCTGTTCACACAACACTAGCTGCAGCATCTTGTTATCTATTGCCCTCACACCAGGTTCTATCCTCCTTTGGTCTGTTGTTCTGGAAGCTATCAGTGTGCTCTTTTCCATGCCTTTCACTTGACATTTTTTGTGTTGGAATACAAAGGAGGTGTTGGTAAAGTGAGCTTGGACCTGCGGGATATCAATTTAGGCTTTCAACTTGCCGATTATTCCTCTGTGGTGCCTAGGACACCATTCATCTATGATGTCATCCCTATTGAGTGAAATGTGCCAAATTGATTTCTGATCTCCCATCAGTCCTTGCTTTCAATGCTGCTCTTATCCTTGTAATGGCTCAGAGCTCAAAACAAATTTGGTCTCTCACATAGTGTTCTGACCAGGTACAACAAGCCTTCCATCTTTCTCTCAACTAAAAATTCAGCAAAATGTGACAGTGTTGGCCTCAACTAATGGTTAGTTAATAATCGGTTATTTATTACTTTGTTGAATATTTATTTGATTAAGCAGATGAAACAATCCAAAATCCAATTCTAAATCAAAAACAAATTGCATACCATTCTAAAGCAGAAATTAAAATTCTGTCATTAATAACTCGCCCTAATGACGTTCCAAACCCGTGAGACCATTGTTCATCTTTGGAACAAACATTTTTAAGATATTTTGGATAAAATCCAAGAGCTTTTTGACCTTGCATAGACAGCAATGCAAATCACACACTCAAGAACGCCAGTTCTAAAGTCAGCATGAGTTCATGAACGTGTGGCAGAGACTGACACGGAAGAGAAGAAATTGTTGAATAAAGTGGTTATTTTTGTTTTCTTTGCACACAAAAGGTATTCTTGTAGCTTCATGAACTATGTCCTTAGTACCTTTTTAGGCCTTGAATGTGTAATTTGTATAGCTGTTTATGCAGGGTCAGAAAGCTCTCGGATTTCATCAAAAATATCATAATTTGTGTTTTGAAGAAGAATGGTCTTACGGGTTTGGAACAACATGAGGGTGAGTAATTCATGACAGAATTTTGGGTGAACTATCCATTTAAACTTGCAAATGTATATTTTAGTCAAAATTATTGCACTACTTTTGCTCTGTCTGTTTACGCAAAAGAAGTGTTCAATATAAAGGATTCTCTGTTTTTTTGTCCATAGAAATGCATTATTCATTCATATAACTATAGTGACATGACTGATGGATGTTGTGCTTGCGTTTTACGCAGACAATTTAGTTTGTTACAAAAATCACCAAAAGAATTATCGAATGCCAAAGCTGTAATGCTGCCTTTAAGTGCACCTGAGAAACTTGTACCTCAGAGTTGCACACTGGTTATTGTGATGTTACACATTCAAGTTAGAAACATCACTGAAGTAGCCTAAACAAGATTTTATTGTGAAAAATTAACCCAACTATCTGAATGCAAAATTATGAAGATAATTTTTGACACTGACAGTATACATATGTGACCCTTGGACCACAAAACCAGCCTTAAGGGTCATAAATAAATAAGCTTTCCATTGATATAAGTGTTGTTAGGATAGGACAATATCTGGCCAAGATACAACATTTTAAAAATCTGGAATCAGAGGGTGCAAAAAATCCAAATATTGAGAAAATAGCCTTTAACTTGTCCAAATGAAGTTCTTAGCAATGCATATTATTAATCAGAAATTAAGTTTTGATATATTTATGGAGGGAAATTCACCAAATATCTCATGAAACATGATTTTTACTTTATAGTCTAATGATGCCCGAAAAATCGATAATTTTGACCCATACAGTGTATTTTTTGGCTACTGCTACAAATATACCCGTGCTACTTAAGACTGTTTTTTTGGTCCAGGGTCACATATATGTGGTCTTGTCTATCAGTTGTTCCATACACCACACTTTGAGTGAAATACAGCATGTAAAATGAAACTAGCACAATTATACATTTTATACAGACTTGCTTTCCACTAACTGATGTACAGTATAAATAGATTATATGATATATTGTGTGATATTATGTATATTATTAATCAGTGTTTTCACCATGTTTCAAATTGGAATGCCACCACTAATGTCACAACCCTTGCAACTCGAGTATCATCTAGAATTCAGAGTTTCCCACCCGTAAATAGGACCTTGCACACTCATTCATGTGCACGAAACTTGTAATTACAATATTTCAGACTACACTTGAAGAGCTATCAGCCGCATAATTGCTGTCAGCCATGATTAATTTATTCCACAAGTGACTGCATCCAATAATAGAAGTGTACGTGAGTCATGTGATTCAATGGCCGGCCCCTTCAGGAGACCTGCTTAATGTAAAATAAAAAAACAACTTTTAATATTCTATAGATATGACTGGCATTATCTCATAAGTGTACATTTTCTAAACTACTATTCATTTCCTTGTGTACAACTTTTGAAATGATGAAAAAATGACTGAGTGCACCTTTAAAAGATTAGTTCACTTCCAGAGTAAAAATTCCCTGATAATTTACCCCCCCTCCATTTCTATAGCGTTATATGTGTGCCTTAATCCTGAGCGAGTAATTGTAAGTTTTGAGCACAGAGAACTATATTTTGCAAGCACATTACATTATATTTTGAACAGAAATTAACAAATCGCAAAAAAAAAATTTCGTTTGAGCAAAGAAAAAACGATTCCGTGCTCAATAAATGTATTTGCTATTATCCATATTAACGTGCAATAATAACCCCTCTCACGCAGTTTACTCAGGTGCTCTCTCACAAACGTATTCTCTGCGCTCCTGTCAAGTCCCCCTCTCTCTCAACCTCTTAATTCTGTGCGCGCTCAACTCGACACACCCGCTCGCACAACTTGCAACAGCGTTACAAGTGTGCCACAAAATCAACCCATCGGAAAATTAAAGGTCAATTGTGATTGGCTGTTGGTCTCCAATCAAATCGCTAGTAGAACCAAAGCCCGTCTTGCAGAACTATCCATAGATATCCATATCTATATATCCACATATAATCCTTTATTATAAGATATCTATGGAAATATCTACAGCATCCCGGAAGCTTACTAAAAAAAAACAACTACTAATGGATTAAAACACATTTTGGTAAGTGATTTTTTTTATTATTAACTTTTAAGTTAATAATAAAAAATAAAAAAACACTTACCAAAATGTGTTTTAATCCATTAGTCTCACTGTAGTCAGTTATTTTTTCTTAAACACATTTTGGTAAGTGTTTTTTTATTATTAACTTTTAAGTTAATAATAATGAAAAACACTTATCAAAATGTGTTTTAATCCATTAGTCTCACTGTAGTCAGTTATTTTTTCTTTTTTTCAGTAAGCTTCCGGGATGCTGTAGATCAGTGGCGGCTGGTGCTAAAAAATTTTAGGGGGGCGCACACAAAATGAATCACATTGTTAATACAGGCTTTATTATCAGTAAAGTAATCATTAAACATTTGTAATCATCCCAAAAAATATTAGCCATTTATATTAATGTGATTCAGAGTTGAAGGCCATAATACTAATGTTATCCACACGAGGGAGCCACAGGATAAATCTCAGTTTAAAGACAGTGAAAATAAATTGATTTGTAGTAAAACATTGCATATAATTTACTTTTCATAAAATTATATATAGTCCAATATAATAAGTAACTTATGCAAAAACTGTAAATACTTGTAGACCATTAATTGTTTTGAACTAATTATAATGGTATTGACAATATATTTGTCAAGTTGGTAGACATAACTGAATGTATGTCCAATTAAAGAAGGAACACACACACACACACACACACACACACACACACACACACACACACACACACACACACACACACACACACACACACACACACACACACACACATATATATATATATATATATATATATATATATATATATATAGTGCTTATAATAAAACTAACATAAACACTCACAATTTACTAGAAAAAAGACGTCTATTGTGTAACTGCATCATAAACCATTGTGCTTGTACCCCTACGATCGAGTTAAACTGCATTGTTTCAGTTACTTTATGTGTAACGTTAGTTGCCCACAATGCTTTGGTGACAGGACTTTGAAATAACAAACAGGGAAAACGATAAAAGGCATGACTTACATTGCATCTAGCGAGCAAACTTTATCCAAGCTCCATGATTCGTAAGTTTGTTTTATCTTTTTCTTCATTTGAGAGGCTTGTGATAGTATTTTTTTTTAGATAAAATCGATTTTACTTCCATCTCGGAAAAGATATTGCACTTATTTGACAGTCGAGAACGGTCCAATCACATGAGGACAAAATGTATAAAAGCAATATTGATTGGCTAAGATCTTAAGTGGGAGGGTCTGGGGCGCTGTGCTCTGCGCCCCGAGGACAATCTGAAACAAGCCAATCAGAGCTCAGCCTCAAGTCACATGCGTTTCAAAAATTTACAGACCTAATAGACACCCATTTGGCCGCCCGGCATCCCGCATACACAAACAAACGAAAAACAGTTTAGATTTTTTTTATTTTTAACAGTTTCTAACATAACTACCAGTCGAATAGTATGACAAAATAATGCAATTTCGTGATTATTTTGCAATATGTTTTAGACTTATTTTTAACATGTTAGTAATCTTCTTCCTTGGCTAACTTGAGGGGGGCGGCGCCCCAGCGCCCCCTATTGACCAGCCGCCACTGCTGTAGATAGTTCCATAGATATCATATAATAAAGGATTATATATGGATATATGGATATCAGTGATGCGCAGGTCAATGTATAAACAACCCGAACATGACCGACGTTTTCAACTAACCCGCCCGCAACTCGGACCGCAAAAAAAGAGAAAAGAAAATATTGTACACGACCCGCTTCCTGACCCGCATGATTAATATTTGCGACTGACAGCAGCGATTATATGCGGTGGAGATGCGTTCACTGTCAAACATCATTCGGTATTAATCAGGTTATTTTGTCAAAAGAAATGTTCTTGATTACAAGAAAAATACAGATTGTTCTTGTTGTGATTTAGTTTGTCTTTCCTTTATACAGATTTAAATAGTTTCATTTTGATGATGTCAGTGATTCTCCGATGTTAAATATGAACAAGAATTGTTTTATTTCGATCTACAGTGTAATAAAAGTTAAGAAAAAGATTAGCATATAGCCCTAAATATTAGAGACTACAAGCTCATTCCTTTTTTCTTAACTTTTAACTTCTTCTAAAAAATTATCAAGAATATTAAATCAACTTAATAGGCTAGGTTAACAAATTTTCTTATACAAATATAACGAATACACTTCAAAACGAAGTTTTCATATATAAATTCAGGAATCACGAATATGACAAAATAATATTATATATATATTGTATAGCTATAATAGTTGTATCAAATGAATAAGGAAATTATAGTGCCTTGAAATTATTAAGTAATGTTTAATTTCGTTCGTTTCGCTCTCTGGAAATGTAAAGTAAAAATACAGTTTTTACTTGGAATTCGTTTTTAATCCCTGGTTTTAAACAAGCATATACATGAGATAATTTATATATTACTGCTTGAATAAACGTTTAAAAATAGTGCTAGAAATGTTATAATTAAGGAAATTAAACAGACCTAGGCATTTGAAAAGACATAGGCCCAGTGAAATGTGTCTAATAATTCCAAAAAGAAAGAGAAGCATTTGACAAAATCAAAATAGTCGAGACATTTATTAGGAATACCATTTTCTTAACAATTAAGATGCTGCATGTGTTTATCCAGTCTAGTCGAAGTGTGCATCTCTCTGCCGACTTTCCCAACAAAAATCCCACCCCCTCTCAGAAAATACATAAAGCTGACATTACTGAGCTATTTGCGTTTAAAAGTAGCCTATTAAAATGGTACAATGGCATTGCTCAGTTCAACGTGTTGGGAAATCAGGCATTTTGTCCGGCGTCAGCATTTATTCAACATTTAATAACGCTCAACATTTAAAGGTAATCAGCCAATAAAGTGTAGGCCTATGTATTTCATAAAAAAGTGTGTCTAGTACTATATAAATTACCAAGGTTTAATTGGCATCTTTATTTCAAACGACCCGACCGACCACGACCCGAATATCATTAAAAATATTTTTGGATGACTCGAAACCGCAGGCACCCGCTCATTTCGGATCAACCCACGCATCACTGATGGATATGGATATCTATGGATAGTTCTGCAAGACGGGCTTTGGTTCTACTAGCGATTTGATTGGAAACCAACAGCCAATCACAATTGAGCTTTAATTTTCCGATGGGTTGATTTTGTGGCACACTTGTAACGCTGTTGCAAGTTGAGCGAGCGCAGAATTAAGAGGTTGAGAGAGAGGGAGACTTGACAGGAGCGCAGAGAATCCGTTTGTGAGAGAGCACCTGAGTAAACTGCGTTATTATTGCACGTTAATATGGATAATACATTTATTGAGCACGGAATCGTTTTTTCTTTGCTCAAACGATTTTTTTTTTTGCGATTGTTAATTTCTGTTCAAAATATAATGTAATGTGTTTGCAAAATATAGTTCTCTGTGCTCAAAACTTACAATTACTCGCTCAGGAATGAGGCACACATGTAACGGCATACATTTCAACCTAAGATGTTCATCTTTCTTCAGTCGAAAAGAAATTAAAGTTCTTGAGGAAAACATTCCAAGAGTTTTCTCCATATAGTGGACTTTAATGCAAGCCAACAGGTTAAAGGTCCAAAATGTAATTTCATTGCAGCTTCAAAAGGCTCTACACGATCCCAACCGAGGAATAAGGCTCTTGGCTAGAGAAACAATCAGTCATTTTCTAAAAAAAACAAAACATTTATATACTTTAACCACAAATGCTTGTCTTGCACTAGCTCTACAATGTGTCTAGGACAGGGTCAAGGAAAGGTCATGCCAGGGCCTAAAACAAACTTTTTGCCACACCTGCCAATGGCCTGTGATGTGATATAACTTACCTGCCATTTTTTTTACCTGTCCAGATTAATCGCATATTTATATTGTCATAATTTCATATTTATATTGTCATAATTTCATAATTTTGAACCTCTACATTAATGTATAAACAACATAACAATAGTATTTTTTTTTTTAAATATGTGTTTAATGGCATCATTTTATTAAGTATTGATACCAATACTGCTGCTGGTGTCTCTATTAAATGCATTTTTCCTCAGTTTTACCTATTAATTATAGCCATTCAACATTACATTATAATTAACAGCCATTGTTTTTGTAACATTTTAGTAGGCTCTGAAATATATAACTTTTAACTAAAGTGATTTTAAAACAATCTTTACATAAACTATACACTTTATATGCATAAACAATACAGATTAATCTTTATTCAAGCTACAAATGTTAATAAGAGGCTAGAGCAGTTGAGTGATTATTCTCTTTTTATTTTGTTCTTTTATTTCCATCAGTGACCGACTTCAGCAGGATTAACTTTAAAAGCAGCGCAGTCTCTTTAAAACCTGATACACATGACGTGGATCTGACACATCTCAAAAAACTCCATCTCATTTTCTCCTCCAACTTTAAAATCATCTGACATCGCTGTTTTACCTTTTATTGTAACAGAGTGGCTATTTACACTAACTCCGCCCACCAATGTGTGATTGAGATGAGTCAAAACTACAAAAGGTGGCTGTTGTCAGCTCCAGTGGTGCAGAGGATAAGACGCATGTTACACTCTTTTCGATGCGACCGATCCAGGTTCAAATCCCCCTTCTGGCAAACTTTTTTTCTCCCTTTTCAAATCTTATATCATATTGGAAAGGCATTAATTTTCAATAAAAATGAAGGACATAATTAGCCTGGCTATCACCAGACCACGTTATGACTTCGTCATGATTCGTGGTCTGGGAACCACATGTTCATTTTCTCGTATTTGAGGCGTGGTTTACGAATGCCCAGAGCCTTTTATTGGGCGATACGAATGTCTATCAAATGCGCCTGTGCGTAGCTCATAGCCAATCGTTTCAATTATACCGGATGACGTATGTAGAGCGAACGCCAAAAGTTGCTCTTTATTCAAAATAAACTTGCGTTCTAAACAACTTAGAACACTACACACCGTGTCTACACCGGACGCGACAGTTGCCGTGCCGCAACAGCTAAAGTATAATAGCTCAAAATCGTTCTAAGGCCCAGCATATTAGCGTTAGCCACTTATGCTAACGATTAACTACATTACAATCCGATATTCAAATTAAAATATGCAATGTTCTTAACAGAAGCTCTAAATATGAAATTAAATTGAAACATACCTTACTTGAACTCTTTCATTTGATCCCGCAGTCAGTCTACACTGGACGCGACAAGGCGACCGTTGCAAATCATTTAAACTTTGTGTGAGCACGTCATAAATAGAATGCGGCAGCAGATCACTGTCGGGGATTTGCCGCTCCACGCTGCATCCAGTGTAGACAGCATAATAGGTTCTAACGTCATTTGTCGCGTCGCATCGCGCCACTCGCGTCCGGTGTAGACAAGGTGTAAGGCTGCATCGAAAGATAACTTTGCGTCTGCTGCCATGCTGGATCCATAGTTAATAACCAACTGCTAAGGTGAGTCGCATAGAAGGCGTCATCGTCTTGCTGCTCCCTCCCCGTTCTGTGATTGGTTCCCTATCTTAGGTGAAAATTAGGTCCATGGTTTCCAGACTAGACTAGAAGCGTGAATAAAATCGCGCTGCGCAAGGCAGTATGGGGACACCCAGGCTAGGACATAATTGAAAAATAAAAGTATCGGTTATTGTCCCAATAAGGCAGTGTCATTTAATAAATTGAATTAAAACTATAATTTACACTCAATTACTGCATACTGTTTTAATCTACTACGATACTGAAGTGCAGATAATTGTGTCTATTTGGCAATAAGTATCAAAAATATCAAAAAATCCTGCTATTTCAACAATGTAAATATCAATAGCTATTTGCACTCAGTGTAAACAGCATCTCTCGCCAGAAAATATGCTATTTTCACTTAGTGTAAATAGCATCTATTGCTATTTGCACTTTTTGTAAATAGCCTCCATCACTATTTACACTTAGTGCAAATATTGTAAAGGGTGTTTGTCTTTCTTTGCGCATTCGCTTTATAAACACTGTTGGTACTTCCCCCTATGTCACATGTGACCTTTCTGATGTGATTACATAATACATGAAGTCAAGTTAGTGCAAGACGAGCATTTGTGGTTAAAAAGTAGATACATTTTTTACTTTTTTTAGAAAACGACCATTTATTTCACTACACAGGACCCTTATTCCTCATTTGGGATCATGTAGATCCCACTGAAACTGCAGTTTGGACCTTCAACCCGTTTGCTCCCACTGAAGTCCACTATATGGAGAAAAATCCTAGAATGTTTTCCTCAAAAACCTTAATTTCCCTTTGACTAAAGAAAGAACGACACGAACATCTTGGATGACATGAGGCTGAGTAAATTATCAGGAAATTTTTATTCTGAAAGTGAACTAATCCTTTTATTTCCATATTCACTGCAGACAGGGTTTTCCCAGCTCAATGCGACAGAAATAGAAACCAAGCAGCTGACAAAATGTCTCGCTCATCACTTACCACGACAGGTTGGGACAACAACTAAAATGAACATACAAGGCGTACCATTTACTGCTTTCTGCTTTATCGTGTCGCACCTGATTAGGATACGCAGCATATGATCAGTAACTTCATTCACTCGCTCGTCTTCTTAAATGCCAGCAAACAGACTGCGCACTACTGACAGAGTAATTTGATCGTTTGCAGGCTGTTAAATGCAAATGAGGAGAGAAAAAACAGACGCATACAGATACACTCACCCTGCCGTTTACGGATGACAGCTCAACCATTACTAATTAAACCGTGGCTCATTTCATCTGACCTGTTTGTTCATAAATAACTGGCCTATTCCACAACACGCACCCACATGCAGTACAGACGCTGGGTAGGATGGGAAGATCTGATGCTCCACACGTCTGTGAGCGATATGGGGTGTGTGTGTTTGTGTGCCCCCCGTTCTCTACTCTGCCATTAGATGAGAGGAAATTACAGCAGAATGAATTGGTGGGTGGTAATGAGTCCAGGGGTGATTCTAATCAGTTCTTAAATTAAAACTCAACATTTATGCAACATTAATGAACAGAAAGCATATTTATGCGAAAGCGCAGTTCCCCATTGGCCTCGCAGCTCATATCTTCAACCCGTCGGATGGGCACACATGCCACGCCGATGTTTAACATGTGAGGTGCATGTACCGCACCGATGATTGATGCGACAGTTTTATCCGCTTGAGGGGCTGCGGGCGGCAGATTGGCGTATAGATTGAGCCGGAGCTCGACGCTAACCGTATCTGACGTGCACAGACACTAAGCCGCAGGTCCGTCGGGATGGGAATGAGACTGACGATGAAATGTTAGGGTGGTAATGCGCTCAAAAACTGCATTCTTTCAGGCCGGGGTGAGACACGCTTGGGCTGGTCTCACGTTGGCTACGAGTGGTCAGCGAAGCGGACCACAGGCGAACGGAGAACCGGCGGACTTGTCCGTGTTCATCTCGTGGAGAAGGCTGGATTTCTGTATAAGCTCACCTGGGAAAATTCGGTGCAGTTTTAGCGAGTGTTTGATGGTAGTGACACGAAGCACATAAAATCACTGCTAATGGAAGTGAGGACCCTGCTAGATTTGACAGCCACTGAATGCCAGGCTGGACAGGAAAATAGCACAGTGCCCAGAGAGGCCATTTATAACAGTACGTGGCATTCTTATGCAAATCAGCATGTACTGTACAAGCAAGAGGTTAGATGAACAGAAGCAACGAGGCTAATGACTGAGCTAGACCAACCTTGTGTAAATCTGAACCAATGGGAACCATGTGTGTGTGTTGAGCGCCAGCTATTGTATGTGTGTCTGTCTCTCATGCCTTCAGGCTTTGCAAGCACCTTCACCGGAATGAGATGGGAGACTTTATGTGTGTCATAATCTACTGGGTCAAAAAAAAAAATAGTTTGGTATATTTTTAGACCTTTAATCTTAAATGCCATTTCATTGTGTTTTTGTGTTTTGTTTGTTTCTTTTGAGAGAAAAAAAACAACAAGAAAATAGGGAGCCCATGCTACCTAAATGAAAATGTGCTCAAGGGGAGAGACAGAGATGGAGAATAAATTGGAGAAATGGATACAGAGGGAGAAATGTTCTCAAGCCAGAATTAATCAAAACAACAATCAATTTTTTGCCTGCATCTCCAGATTCGACAAACTGATCAAATTGAAAAGACAAGCGCCATTAGATGGTTCAAATGAATTGCAGCTCCGCAGCGAATGAGTACAGACCTTCAAAGGGATCGAAAATTTGCACGTTGCTTGACTAGCAAGGAATTCAAGGCGAACGAAACAACTGATAGTCAAATGCAAAAATCAAGAAGTCTTGATGTAATCAGAATTGTTTTTCAAGGGAGCATAAAGTGAAAGACGCTTCCATTAGAGACAAGCAGAGGATTGCTGTTTCTCAAAATAAAAATCACTTAAAGTTGTTTTTCCTCAAACAAGAAAAAACTCATCAAATGATAAAATGCGTGAAATCAAGATTTTGTGGTTAAAAAGTGTATAAACTTGTTTAGAAAATTACCATTAGTTTCACTACATAAGACCCTTATTTCATGGCTGGGATCACTTAGAGCCCTTTGAAACTGCAATTTGGACCTTTAACCTGCTGCGTCCCATTAAGTCCACTATATGAAGAAAAATCCTGGAATGTTTTCCTCAAAAAACGTAATTTCTTTTCGACTGAAGAAAGAAAGACATGAACATCTTGGATGACATAGGGGTGAATAAATTATCAGGAATTTTTTAATCTGGAAGTGAACTCATCCTTTAATATCCATGTGTAGAGGGATTTCGGACCAATGTGATATCACTGAAATGAATTGCAGCTCCACAACAAATGAATACAGAGCGTCAAAGGGATCGAAAATATGCACGTTACTTGACTAGCAAAGTCAAGATTTTATGGTAAAAAGTGTATAAACTTTTTTTTTTTAGAAAATGATCATTAGTTTCGCTACATAATACCCTTATATTCCTTGGCTGGGATCATGTAGAGCCCTTTGAAACTGCACTGAAACTGCAATTAGGACCTTTAACCCACTGGGTCCCATTAAATTCCACTATATGAAGAAAAATCCTGGAATGTTTTTCTCAAAAACTGTCATTTCTTTTCTCGACTAAAGAAATAAAGACATTAACATCTTGGATGACATTGGGGTGAGTAAATTATTAGGAAATTTTTAATCTGGAAGTGAACTCATCCTTTAATATCTAGTGATGTGTAGAAGAATTTTGGACCAATGTGATATCAGTAAAATGAATTGCAGCTCTACAACAAATGAATACAGACCTTTAAAAGGATGGAAAATGTGCATGTTACTTGACTAGCAAAGAATTCAAGGCGCACGAAGAACTGACAGTCAAACGCAAAATTGAGAAGACTTGATGTAATCAGAATTGTTTTTTAAGGGAGCATAGTGTGTGGAAACACTTCCATTAGACACGAGTAGAGGATGAAACACTTAAAGTTGTTTTTCCTCAAACAAGAAAACACTCATTAAATGCGTGAAGTCGAGCTAGTGCAAAATGAGCATTTGCGGTTAAAAAGTTTATAAACTTATGTTTTTTAAAAAAAATGATCATTAGTTTTACTAGATTAGACCCTTATTCCTCGGCTGGGATCATGTAGAGCCCTTTGAATCTGGGTCCCGTTAAAGTCCACTTTATCGAGAAAAATCCTGGAATGTTTTCCTCAAAAATCTTAATTTCTTTTCGACTGAAGAAAGAAAGACATGAACATTTTGGATGACATGGGGGTGAGTAAATTATCAGGAAATTTATATTCTGAAAGTGAACTCATCCTTTAATATCCAGTCATGTATAGAGGGATTTTGGGCCTGGTCCGTTTAGCGTTCACACTGGCTTTTTTGACAGAGAACCTAAAGATACCGAACATGAAGCCATAGTGATATGTTCGTAACCTGATTGGTCGGGTTAAATGACGTATATTTTGTGACGGAACTCACCAAACACTCCAAACAAAAGAAAAAAGGTGCGCCGCTTTCAGTTGAATACACCTAATCATGTTGTATAGAGTCACATCTTGTCATTACTTTGTTTTTGGTTTGTTTAGAAGTATTTAGTCTGTGTTGCGTTCATATTTCATTCAGAGTTGGCTTGGAAGCGGACTGAGACCTATCTTTTTAGCCGGCTTGTTTGGTGTGCACCAGGGTTCAGATGGCAGCGTTCACACTTACTTGAACCGCAATAACAGAGCAATCGCACCAGAGTTTGTTTTAATCTAACTAAACAAGACAAGTGTGAACGCACCCTAAAAAATAAAGGTTCCAAAAGGGTGATGCCATTTTTGTTTCCCCAAAGAACCTTTCAGTGAACAGTTCCTAAAACAACCATTTTGAAGAACATTTAAAAAAAAGCTCTGAAGAAACTTTTTAGACTATAAAAAACATTTTCTGCATTTGAAAAGTTCAATGGATGTTCAATGTTCTTCATAGAACCATTGATGCCAATAAAGAACCTTTATTTTTAAGAGTCAATGTGATTTTACTGAAATGAAATGGAACTCCACAACAAATAATACATGTTACTTAACTAGTAATGAATTCAAGGTAAACGAAAGATAACTGACTGTCTAAATGCAAAAATCGAGAAGGCTTGATGAAATCAGAGTTGTTTTTCAAGGCAGCATAAAGCATGGAAATGTTTCCATTAAAGATGAGCAGAAGGATGAAACATGGCTTTGCTGCTTCCTAAAATAAAAATCAATTAACAAAAAAATCTAACAAGAAAAAACTCATCGAATGATAAAATTGCACTATACCATAAATGGCAGCTTTCAAATTATGTGAAATATCATGTAGAAAGAAATTTTTGTCTGCATAATAATTCAGTTTTTGTTTTATTTCACGTTTTCCCATATGAAAAATGAAAAACACCACAACAATGAATGCAAGTCACTGTAGACAAAACAGTATGATTTTCTTTTCAATGTGCATTGTGAAAAGAGATATACAAATAAATTTGACTTGAATGAATAACAATAATAATGATCATTTGTATTTGCGCAACCTGTATTTTTCATTGCCTCTGCACCTAAATTTACAAATCAATTCCTTTTGATTTTGTGAAATTACATTTGCCTGGCAGGCTAATAAAGCATTATTGAGTTGAATTGCCGTAATTTGAATTAAATTGAGTGAGCGAGAGAGTGAGAGATTGCTCAGGGACGAGCAGAGCTGAAGACACAGGGAAAAGGGACAGATGAGAACGATAGGAAGGTGAGAAGAGGACAGAGCGGGGAGGAAAAGGAGCCTTGTGGAGGGAGTGAAAAAGTGAAGGAGACAGAAAGGGAGCAGAGAGTGGCAGGGATTGGCAGGAGTGACAGGATGTGACAGTGAGCTCATGGGGCGGCTGCTGCTTTACTCTCCAATCACATAGTCTCTCTGTCCGCTCGGTCATTTAATCTGATCGGGGAAGTGTGGGGAGAGAGAGGGTGAAGCGTGAGAGCAAAAAACACTGAACAGGGTAGGAGAGAATGAAAATGGGAAGGTTAGAGCAGGAGACATTTTATTACCTCTCGTTTTTCTTGTAAAAGCTATCTATCTTCAATGACATTGTCAAATGTTCTTTTCCAGTCAGGCTGTATTTTTCTTAAGGATAGCAAAACCTGCTCAGTAATGATTAAACAGTTCATTACAATTAACTATAATCATAATTGGGTCATTCCTAGTGTTCAACATGCACTATATTGCCAAAAGTATTGGCACACCCCCTTCTAATAAACAAGTTGGACTAATTTAGTAATTTCCATGAGTACAAATCTTAATGTTTAAGCACACAATGATATTCTAGGGGATTGTGTGCTTCAAATTTTACAGCAACAGTTTTAACAGGACCCTCTTCAATTCCAACATGACAATGCTTTTGTGTAAAAGGCAAGGTTCAAAAAGAAATGATTGATTCAGTCAGTGTGGAAGAACTTGACTGGTTTGCAGAAAGCAAAGTCCTAATATCAGCTAAACACCTCTGGTGTGACTTTAAATGCAGACCTTGAGCCAAAAACTCATTACTAAACACCTGTACATACACTATTTGGACAAAAGTATTGGGACACCCCTACTGTAGAACAGAAAAAGACACTTCCAAAACTGTGGCAACAAAGATGGAAACAATTCATGTATTTATAAACTGTATTTCCATCTCTGTTGCAACCATTTTGGAAGTGTCAAAAATACATTACACTCTTAAAAATAAAGGTGCTTCAAAAGGTTCTTCACAGCGATGCCATAGAAGAAACATGTTTCGTTCCACAAAGAACCATTCAGTCAAAGGTTCTTTAAAGAACCATTTCTTGCTTACCTTTTTATAATCTGAAGAACCTTATTTGCCACAAAGAACCTTTTGTGAAACAGAAAGGTTCTTCAGATGTTAAAGGTTCTTTATGGAACCATTTAGACAAAAAGGTTCTTCTATAGCATTTTGAAGCACCTTTATTTTTAAGAGTGTACCCATAGTTACAAGTCATTGGTGATAAGTTTTTGGCTCAAAATCTGCATTTAAAGTCACTCCAGAGATGTTCAGCTGAGATTAGGACTTTCCTTTCTGCAGACCAGTCAAGTTCTTCCACACTGACTGAATCAATCAATAATTTCCTTTTTTTAATTATTGCCTTAAACACAGAGGCATTGTCATGTTACAATAGAAAATGGTCCTGTCAAAGCTGTTGCTATCAAATTAGAAGAACACAATCCCCTAGAATATCATTATATGCTTAAACATTAGGATTTGTACCCATGAAAATTACTACAGCAGTCAAACCAGTCCATTAGAACGGCGTGTCCCAATACTTTTGGCAATATAGTGTAACTTTTTTTTAAATAAATTCTTGTGCAGTTATAATAGGAAAAATAATTTGTCAACCTGAAGTATATTATAGTCAAACCAAAATTTATTCAGACATCTTCAACATTTTTCACATTATCACAGTTTATTCACTATAGTTTAGAAAATGGTAATAAAATATGACAAGAACTCAGAGTTAAACTATGTCAGAACAAATTCATTTTGATAATCACAAATGAATTACAGTCAAATCAAAATTTATTCAGACACCTTGAAAATTTCTCACATTATCACAGTTTATTTGCTATAGTTTAGAAACTGGTAATAAAATATGACAAGAGCGCAAATTCAGCTTGATAACGTCAGATAACTTTGATAGAAAGGTATGTAACAAAACATGGTCAGGCCAAAGTGTCAAATCAAATTTTTGGTCCTAAATTTTTACTGGTAATCAACTGTATGAAGAATTTTATACATACATGAACTACATAAATGACATTAACTATAGTGTCCTGCACCCACCAGTAAATAAATATAAAAAATTATACCTGCTGTCTGAATAATTTTTGGTTTGCCTGTAAAAGTAAGCAATTATGAGCCAAATTCAATGAAGAGGACCAAAAATGTCCATCCTCGGGACAAATTAAATGTATGGACATTTTTGAGAGGCATACAGCTAATTACAATACTAATTTAGTTTGAACTGGTTGTGGTGAAAACACTATATTAAACATGTATAAAATGTAATAAAGTTTAAATTCACTATCACTATGTACACTAAATGTGACCCTGGACGACAAAACCATTTATAAGTAGCATGGGTATGTATTTGTGGCAATAGCCAACAACACATTGTATAGGTCAAAAATATAAATTTCTTTTAAATGCCAAAAATCATTAGGATATTAGGTAAAGATCATGTTCCATGAAGATATTTTGTACATTTTCTACCATAAATATATCAAAGCTTAATGTTTGATTAGAACTTCATCTGGAAGGCGATTTTCTCAATATTTAGATTTTTTTGCACCCTCAGATTTTAGATTTTCAAATAGTTGTATCTCGGCTAAATATCAATTTCAAAAAATGTACCTTTATGGCTGGTTTTGCGGTCCAGGGTCACAAATGTGTCCAACTTTTTTCAAACTTTTATTTAAAGGGCCAGTAGTCGAATATAGCAAGGCGCACAATATTTTGAGGGACAAGCTATAAACCTTTAATTAAACCAAGTGAAAAAACAAACAAACAAAAAATCACTGATATTAAGTGTTTTATTTATCATTAAAATGATAGACACAGGCCTGGGGACAGGAAAAATGACGATATTGGGTGGTAAAATGTTTAGAGTGGTAAAAAAAATCATATATAAAAATGCTATAAGGTGTTATTTACATTAAAGACAACTTTTAAAATGAATGTTGTTGAACATTTTAAGGCAAAAATATCATGATCTTTATTGAGGACACAAAAGGCATGGAATCCCAGGAATGACCCAACTATTATACATGAGTCATTATTATTTTTTTATTTTTTTTATTTTGTCAGATTTATTGCACTTTCACAGATTTATTGCACAAATCAAGAAAATGTTAACTTGCATGGTTTGCTCGCAGATTTATTTGTAGCAAACAGTGCAAACAACCCCGTGAAAGAAAACAGATTGGCTGTATTACACATTTATTTGAGCAGAACATTTCATTGGAGATTTGCTAAACTCCAAATTGTTTGCCAGGGTCATCATTTTTAGCTCTACTGGTTGCCAGGTTGGGAAGATTAAGTAAACAGAAAGCAGAAAATATGTCAATTTATGAAAAAAGCTCTGATTTGGGGTAACCTCTTGAAATCTGGCAACCGCAACTTTGAAAGCTTGTGGAGGCTTGCTACCAATGCAAAATAACACAAATGGCAAATTAAAATATAATTTTAATTAAAGGAAAAAAGGAAAAGGATTAAAGAAATCATTTTTAAGATAAATAGCCGGCAGGCAAATATTGCAGAAACTGGGATCACTGATCATTGTACTTGTAGAGCTGTAGTAGTACCAGCTTCATAAACATACTAAATTGTGTCTTAAAAGAATATTCCGTGTTCACTACAAGTTAAGCAAATGAAAAGCATTTGTGTCAATGTTGATTACTAGAATAATTCATTTCCACTTGTCCTTTCTGGGCTAAAGTGAGGCACTTAGTGTAAAATGGAAGTAAATGGAGCCAGTCAGCATACAATAAAATATTCACCATTTCAATAAAATAGCCACAGGAGATAAACAATGATTTTAGCATTTAAAAATCTTTAAAAATCTTTCTAATTGTGTATATCCGATTTTACAACTTTGTTTCCAAGCCAACACAATAAACCCCAACTGTACAAATTATTTGAAGCTTTACAGCTCAATTAATACGCATTTTTAACAGTAGAATTGATGTAAGAGCCTTTATAAAAATATAAGCTTCACATTTCACTTTTAGGGAAAGAATTAAAAGGTTAATATTTAATATTACAGCATAAATGTTGTGGATTGTGTTGACCTTTTTACTCTTACATTAATGAAAAAGCAGAAAGGTTTGTGTGAGCTTTAGTTCTGTAGTATGGATAGAAACCATTATCATCAAGTCAATGGCAAGTCCCCACTATGATAAAAGGCCAACATCTCTCTCTGTGTTTGTGTGTGTGCATTTGAGCTTGTACATTGTTTCAAGACATCCATCTCCTGACTCCACCCCCTATGAAAAAGCAGCTTTATCGATCCAAAGCAGCTCTATTTCCTCCATGTGTCTAAGCTGATCAAAACGTCCTCCTCTCACAGATGCCACATTCTATTCTGCTCATGCATTTTGCCCTGTCTCTCCATGCATCTTTCGCTATCTCTCTTTTTTTTTTTCATCTCTCCATCTCTTTCTCTATGCAGGCCCTGTATCCGAGCCCAGAGGAGGGCTGGCAGATCTACAGCTCGGCACAGGACGCAGATGGAAAGTGTATCTGCACAGTTGTGGCTCCGGCACAGAACATGTGTAATCGAGACCCACGCAGCAGACAGCTCCGTCAGCTTATGGAGAAGGTGACTTTCGTCTCTTACATGCTTAATAACCTAAATGACACACTCGTGTCACGAGCAAATCCTGGATGAGTAATGTTTTGTACGTATTACGCAGTCATTAAACACAGACTGCATAATACTGTTCTCCATTAGAGAAAGTTTTCTGAAAGTACATGATGTAAACAACCGCCTAAAAGAGGACGCGTCCTAAATACTGCTGTGAAATTGGATTCATTCTGCTGAGCCGTTAGGATGTTTTTTTTTGTTTTTTTTTTTCCTAATCGTGCTCATTAGACTAAGACCAGGCAAAGAACAACTGAAAAAAACTGTAAAGTACCTCCTAAATTAGGAAATGGAGCACTCAATGCACAGGGCTTTACTAAAAGCCTGAGGTTCACAAAGAGACCTTGTTTAAAAGAGCAGAAAAATGAAAATTCAATCTTAAATGTGAGTAAATGATGACAGAATGTCTGTGTCATACATTTCTTTCATCTGTGGAGCACAAAGGACTCTATTAAGCCCTATTAAACCCTATTGACCACATACTGACCTGGTGTGAAGTAAAAGATAAATAGAAAAGAGATGGGGAAATGGAAAGCCATGCTAAAAAGACGTATCTTAGATCAGCATGAATGTCCATGCTGGTTCAAACTGGATTATGCTGGCTAGAGGTGGTTTTGTTCTAGCCTGTTTGGTGGAACTCAACCTTGTTAATTAATTTAGCTGATTAAGCTGGTCAACCAGTTGCAGTATGCAACACACAGAGCTTGGTAGTAACTGATTTCATGTAATCTGGATTAAAGTTACTTTTTTATAAACATTTATATTTAGACATTTAGCAGACGCTTTTATCCAAAGCGACTTTCAAAAAAGGACAATGAAAGCAATCAAAATTAACAAAAGGGCAATAACATGCAAGTGCTATGACAAGTCTCATTTAGACTAACAAAGTACACGTAGCAAGGGTTTTTAAATAAATTATATAATAAATAAAAAGCAAATAGGATAAAATAAGAAAAAGCAAGCTAGTGTTAGAGGCCTTTTTTATTTTTTGTTAATTGCATAATAAATTAAGAGAAAGAAAAATAGATTGATTACAAAAAGAGCAGAGAAGCTCACTGCTTGTTTTAAGAAAACAAGCAATAAGTAAATTAATAGAGTATAATTCTAAAAGGGCAGGTTTTGAACATGAACATGATTACATATTCACAGAATGGCAGTAAATCATTCCCAATTTATTGAATCTCTCTAATTCTTTTTTTCTCTTTTAAGGCGAGACACTGCAGGTGAATAGGGTAAAACAATTAACTAATAGTTATCACCTTACTTACTCAGTTAATTATTACACTGATAATTGCAAATATTTTTTGTATTACAAGTTTTCTAAAATGTTAGGTTTAAATATGCAAATGAGGCATTATTTAATGAAATATGCACACATTTGCGTACATTTCTAGTACAAACATCTAAACACTGGATGAAGTCAGTTTCAAAATTCTTGACATATTAGAGTCAAATGTTTTACTGAGGGGATTTTAGGTATCTTATTTTGTCACTCCATAATTCAGAAAAAACAGACAGAAAAAAATATATTTGTTACAATTTTGGGAAAATAAAATGTATCAAATTATATATGAACAAAGCCGTCTGTAAAAACCTTTAATATAGACAGGAATAAAAATGTCAAGTTTGGTGTGTGTGTAAGTGTTACTGAAGTGGAGATTTATGGCTCAGTGTAGGAGAAAAAACTCATTTTGAGAAAGTGGTCTTTAAAAATATGTATTGCAATTGAAATCTATTGACATAAATATATAAAGTGCTATAAAAGAAACACTTAACAGTGTCTATTGGGTGTTTTCTTTCCACTAGTCTCAAAAAACACTTTATGAAACACCAAAATCTCAAATTTGACAGGTGCATGAAAAAACTATGTTTTTGCCTGCAGTGTCTCCCATAAATTGTCTTTTCTAAAGATCTTACTGTGTCATACCATTTGACCATATTCACAAATGTGACCCTGGACCAAAAAAATCAGCCATATTTTCAATTTATTGAAACTGAACAAATCAGCTTTCCATTGATGTATGGTTTGCTAGGATAGGACAATATTTGATCGAGATACAAGTATTAGAAAATCTAGAATCTGAGGGTGCAAAAAAATCAACATAGTGAGAAAATCACCTTTAAAGTTGTCCAAATTAAGTTCCTAGCAATGCATATTACTAATTAAAAATTAAGTTTTGATATATTTACGGTAGGAAATTTACAAAATATCTTCATGGAACATCTTTACTTAATATCCTATTGATTTTTGTCATAAAAGAAAAATCTGCAATTTTGACTCCGTGTAATTTTGGCTATTGCTACAAATAAACCCGTGCTACTTAAGATTGGTTTTGTGGTCCAGGGTCACAAATGTCATGTAAATAATTTTGCAGTGAATTGGCAGTTTTATGATTTAATTAATTATTAACTTTTTATCAACTCACAAATTCACTGCAGATCTTAAATTAAGCCCAGTTTGGGATTTTGATATCAAAAACATATTTTTCATTGCTTTTTTATATCAATATGGTATGATTAATGGTAAGTTCCAAACAAGTTAGATAAAGAAGTAATCTAAAAAGTAGCCAGAATACATTACCTAGATGAGTTTTAATCATGTAATCTGTAATCAGTAATGGACTACATTTTGTAAGTCATCTACCCAGCTCTGCCAATACGCAATATAACCTCATATTCTTTTCCATATGTAGGCTGAGGGAGAGAATTTGAAATATAAAAAGAAATCAAGGAGAGAGAGAGAGATGTTTTGCTACAGCGAAACGTCTGAATATTGAGTCTGCTGATATGCACAGTTCAATCGATTGGCAGTTAAATGCAGAGTGTCTGCATAAATAGAATGTTGGACTCTCAGCCAGTTGACTGGCCCCCACTTCCTCCTTCCTCACCAAGCCTTCAGTGGTTTCCAGGCTCATCTGTGAACAGCAGCCCATTAAGAACCACACGTCCCCATCAACATCACGCTCACTGAATCAGAGAGAGCTTTGGAATCACACTACAATGGGAAGCAGCTGTTTGACTAGCTAATGAGCACAGCTGATGGCGGCAGAGATGAAGAGAGAAGCAGAGAAATAGCGGCTGAAATTAAAGCCGATTGGAGAGGGATTCCTGAGAAGACAAAATTGGGACTCCAGACAGAGTGAGTCAATAAAGCACATGACTCACAGTCATGACAATGTACCGCAATGTAACTCAGCCTCAAATTTTGCCTTAGAGAAATAGTTCACCCAAAACTCATGTCGTTTGAAACGGTACATTAAGAAACATTTTGAAGAACACTTCAGCTGTTTTTGTCTGTATTATGAAAGTCATTGGAGTCTACAACATTTACCCCGGTTTAACAGACAAGGCTTAAGCCTAGTCCCAGACTAAAGTGCATGTCTGGGCTGTTTCAAGTAAAAGAAACTTGCACTGACTGATCTTACAATATGTCAGATTCATTGTTTTGTCTCAGGATGCACACCAGTAATGTTTTTATCTAATGAATATTTCTAAAAAAAAAAAAAGCCTATTATTTAACTATCCCCTAACCTTGACGTAACCTAAACCCTGTCTGTGAAACCAGGCCTTAAGCTCCAAAAATGACACAAAGATAACAAAATCCTGGTCTTCTGAAGTGATACTTTAGATTATTAAAATTAGATTACAATAAAAAGATTAAAATGCAAGTCTTTTTTCACTTTTAAATCAAATCAAACCAAGTCAAAATAATGATTAACACAAATGTACACAAACTACATCAAATAGGAACTTTAAATATCAACTAACATGGAAGTCACTTGTCCAAACCTCAAATATGTTTGAAATTTGTGTCACTATATTTGATGTTGTGTCATGTGGAATAAAACAGGAACAAAAACTTTATTGACTTAAATGAACTATGGCTAAAAATCAGATCCAGCCATATACTGTATATTCAATCCAGAAACAGATTGTGACGACTTCAGAAACCGAAAATGAAGCACGTCGATGGGCGCTGAAACTAACTTACACGAACCCTGAAGAAGTGTTTTTGGCACAAATACTCTGTTATACATCCAACTTGTTTTATTGAGATTTTGGCCATGTTTAGCATGATAATCCAACCCTTTAGCAGTGTAAGTAAGTCTGAATGTATGAAATAGCATGGGACATCTCCTTTATTCAATAATTTGATTTGATTCAACAGTCAATAAAGGATCAATCTGTTCATCAGAAGTGATTGTGATCCTTTTTAGAGCTTGAAAGTTTTGGACTCCACTGGCTTCTGTTATACTGCATGGACAGAAACAGCTGAAACATGTGCAAAATATCTTCTTTTTATTTCACAGTAGAATGTAAATCATAAATTACATAAGGGTAACTAATTTTGAAAATGTACATTTTTAGTGAACTATTGCTTTAAATCCTGCCACTAACTCTACCTTAAATTAGTTTACCCAAAAATGTAAATGGTTTCATTTACTCACCACCATGTTATTCCAAATTCTTTCTCATGAAATACATGGAAAAATAAGGAATTTTGAAGACATTTTCAGCTGTTTATCCTTATTATGTAAATCAATCCAAAGCTATCAAGCTCCAAAAAGTACATGAAGGTTGCATGAATTTGACTCGAGCTGCATTTCCATTACAGATTTGTGCAAAACTTGTGCAAAAGCGATTTTTTATAAATGTGGGGGGGGGAAACGTTTTCATTAACCGATGTTATGTGACCTAAACATTTTTTTTTTCTCTCATAATAAGTCATGGCAACAGATGTTAATAGGTTTACGTATATTGCAGCCACCACACTAGGCATTATTTTTTATCGAAGTAAAAAAGGAATAAAATTGAAGGTATAAACACAAGCATTGACTAGAGTGGCAACGATCAGCTCCGGTGGCTGTGTCGGAGCCATAATGCGCAGCAGATGTATGCAGTATTCAAGCATTAATGCCAAGAAATTATACTTAAGAGCGGCCATCTATGATGTGTTTCTTTGAGTTTATAGTACATTAACGAATGATCATGTGACTTTTACGTACGCCAGGTGACCTGTAAATGCAAAAAAACTCTTTCTATTGCAGTTTTGCAAAATATCCCTTTTCCGAGTTGCCTGAAAAGTCATCTCAGGCTATAATTTAATTCCCCTCATGTCGTTTGAAACGGTACATTAAGAAACAATTTGAAGAACACTTCAGCTGTTTTTGACTGTATTATGAAAGTCATTAAGGTCCAAAACTTCTAAGCTCCAAAAAGGACACAGAGGTAACAAAATTCTGGTCTTCTGAAGTGATACAATCCCTTTATATTATCAAAAGATTAAAATGTAAGCCTTTATTCATTCTCAAAAAAATCAAAACACTGATCATGACAAGCGTACACAAACTAAAGTGCAACCTCAAATAACATAAAGCTTTGTTGGTTCATAATGTCTTGTGATCCTTTTTAAAGCTTGAAAGTTTTTGACCCCTTTGACTTTAACAATACTGTAAGAACAGAAACAGCTGAGACTTCAAAATATCTTTGCAGAAGAAAGAAAGCCATAACAAATTGGAACATCATGAGGGGCAGTAAATAATGAAAAATCTCTTTAAATCCTGCCAATGTTATCTTAAATCCTGTCTTGCCCCTTTGTCAGGGTCTAAACACCTTATCTACAATCGTACACCAACATAACTCAACCACTCAGACAATAAAATGTGTGTGTGGCTATGCCAGCAGCTGTGAGCCACTAATGCTCCTGCCTAATAAAACGCAGACTAATGAGGACACCTGGGTCAGTCCCTCTCTGAGAGAGATGTGTTCAGAATTAAACTACCACCACCCATCCTCTTGTGTGTGTGTGAGAGCGTATATATGCTCAGACCTCCTGAACAGGCAGCGACATGCATGACAAACAATAACTGAATGCAGAGTGAATATGTGATCCCACCTAACCCTTGCCCAAGTCCAAACATCCACAATCCTCTGCGCTAAGTGTGACCATCGGGTCTGACAGCTATGCAGATCAGCTAATTAGACAAGAGCCCTCATGCACATCAGTGTGGACATGAGGAGAATACCAGCATACAATCCACGTCCTTTTTGATTCTCTTAAGTGCAGCCAGGAGGATGGTGTGTGAATGTCTATGTGTGTGTATGTGGCTTTTGGGAGTATGTGGGAGTATGTAGGAGCTAGTAAGGTGTGTGTGCTGATCAGCAATCACGCTTCTATCGCCTGTGTGTTGATGTGGGCAAGATGCTCAGTGGGCGGTCTGAATATGTAGGATGGCTGATTTGAACTACAACAAATTGGAAGCATCATGCTGTTGTGTCCTCAAAAAACATGCCGTGATGCATCACACTGTTTTGACTTTGTTTTGTGGTATTTAACAGGTTCAGAATATCACTCAATCCATGGAGGTGCTAGATCTGAGGACGTACAGAGACCTGCAGTATGTGAGAGACACAGAGAACCTCATGAAAACAGTGGACGGCAAACTGAAGACTGCCTCTGAAAATCCACGCAGCCTCAACCCCAAGAGTTTTCAGGTATTGAAGCACAGTCTGCCTGAAAAATGGCTTAAAACAACAAAGCACATTAGATGTGTCCTTTCTTCTCACCACTCCTACACTCACCCCAGTATTTAAGACATACTTCAGCTGCAGAAATAGCATATAAATTAACCCCTAACAAATCTATACAGGTGGAGCTGGGGAGCCGGAAGGTTTAAGAGGAAGTGAATGCTAACCAGCCATTTAACTGTAAAGTAGCAAGCTCATTGGCTTGTGCTAAATAGTTTAACGCTGTAAATATCATCAGTTTGCATTAACAACCCATCGGCCTGCGATATGAAACTCTAAAGTTTCATGATAGAACTTGGCATTTATGTAGAGAAGAGGTCAATCAGAAAAATTGTAATTGTGCAGTATCTGAGCAAATGTAAAACTGGCTTGATGTTGGATCTCAATGTCAAAACTACATGAAACATCTACAAGGCTATGCTAATCATGGACATCTGAATGCACCATCAATTCAAAAAAATAGTATTCAAAAACATTTCCTCTCAGCCTGCAATCCTGGGACAGCCAACATGGGAGGTGGGTGTGCTAACAAGGTAACAGCCATTAACGTCAGTTGCAAATGTGGTCTTGTGGTCAGGGGAGTAAGTTTTTCACAGCCTTTACTGGCTGGCCTTTCTTAGTCCGACCCTCTATCCGGGTCATGACACCAATGCAACTGGTTCTGCTTGGCCCATTCTGAGCAGGGCTCGTTCCCGGTGACACCCAGCATGGGAGGCAAGCCCACTAAAAAGTACACTAATGACTGCAGCTTTAATGCCACTCACTAGTGCGTTTCTTGAGGTCAAGGGAGTATGTTTATTCCGCAGCCTTTACCAGCTGGCCGGTGATAGCCAGCCTAGGAGCTGAGCTCGCTAAAAAGGACACTAAAGACTGCAGGCTCTAGCACCAGTTGCTAGTGCAATTCTTAAGGTAAGGGGAGTATGTTTACTCCACAGCCTTTACCAGCTGGACTCCATTAGACTCACCCCTATCCAGGTCATGGCACCAATGCAACCAGTTTCGCTTGAGCCATTCTGAGTGGGTCTCGAACCCTGTGACAACCGGCATGGGAGGCAAGCTTGCTAAAAAGGACACTAAAATATGCCTCTTGAGACCAGGGGAGTGAGGTTTACTGCATAGACTTTACCAGCCGTCCTCCAGTACATTACCCTTTGAATTTGAATTAGGTAGCATGACTGAAGATTGAACAACATCAGTGCATGCTAAATAGTATACACAGGCTATTTTTATATAGTGACACCACAACCTGCCCACCTCCAGACACCTACTCTAAAACTCTTTCCGGCACCTCTGCCCCTGCATGAAATAGACACTGACAGTAACCTTCAATACCTCTGATTTTTATGCTTAATTGAGACATACCAAAGGTCCTCTGAGAGAATTCAAATGCACCTCAATTATTTATACCTAGAACTTGTTTCAGTAATGAGTGTGTGTGTGTGTGTGTGTGTGTGTGTGTGTGTGTGTGTGCATACAAAAGGTTAGGCTTTTTTTTGTTCTTTTTAGCTAGCAGCTGCTCTCCCAAAGGCTAGGATTCAGACCCCTTTATTATTAAAGCTTTTTATCTCTTGAATACGAGAGTGTGCTCGTAGCCCTGTACGATTTCAGAATAGTAGAAGGACTTGCTACCAATATACAGAGGACTAAATGGAAGAGCACGCTTTAAGATGAGTAACATGTAGCCGTCTGCTTAAAGAGAGTGGAATGGAAGCCACAGACACTCCTCCCAGGGGTATCACTATCATTCAGAACGCACTGCCACCACTTACCCATCCACCCCACTCTGCTGCGGTGTGAGTCATCTCACCAAACGCTGCATAGCAAATTATTCCAAAATGTTCCAGAAATCATTCCTCATCTATCGATACATGTTCAAAGCACCATAATCCTTTTTCCCCCTTTTTCTCTGCTGGAGCTGTGAAAAATTTGCGAGATGTGCCAGTGTTAAAAGCACTATTTCAAAGAGTGGGAGTCTCAAAGCCCGGCTTTATTTCGGTGCGGCTGCTGATGAATGTGGAGAGCTCAAAGTCGCCTATGGCAGGGCGGGAGATTAACGAGACTAAATTTTTGTGTCTCGGAACAGGAAAATGAGATTTATGATGTTGCGCTGCAGGGCTGAGAGCAGCTCCATCACCAGATTTACGATAAACTTTAACAAGGAGGAAACAGCCCCTCCTGTGGTGAGCATGCTTTATTGATACACCTGCTGTTCAGACCCCCTTTATTGATATGCCTCAACCTATGCCAGACCCGCCAGTCCACATGGCTGCGGTAACTGATTGCCCACACTGAGCTGAGATCAGCCCACAAGTTTTAGCTCTTTCGGATACGCTCGGTCACGCCGAGGTGGAAAGCTGACAGTGCTCTGATGAGTGGGCCTGTGTCACCAGGTCGGACGAGCAGTAGATTGTGAGAGATTGCAAATGCATAAAATCAATATTTGGTTCTCATGTGAGGATGCATTCGGATCCGGGGCAGGAGACCGGTCATGCGAGATGAAATATTGAAGATGAACGTGGTGAATAGTTAATGAGAGCCCATGCAAATTTCCAAAACTCTTTGAGAGGGAGAGTAACTCTTTCTCATCTTTCCTAGCCACCATTTTACACCTTTTTTTTTACTTCAGGAGTTAAAGGACAAGGTTACTCAGCTGCTTCCCCTGCTGCCGGTGCTGGAGCAGTACAAGGCAGATGCAAGAATGATCCTTCGGCTGAGGGAGGAGGTGAGGAATCTGTCCCTGGTACTAATGGCAATTCAAGAGGAGATGGGAGCCTATGACTATGAGGAGCTCAGGCAGCGAGTCCTACTGCTGGAGACTCGCTTGCACTCCTGCATGCAGAAACTCGGTAAGACATCTAGCAGAAGTGGGTTTGAGTTGATTTTAATAATCAGGAAAAGTTAGCAACCAATCTATTGACTGTGGACACACTACAGTATGTGACCTATTACAACAAGAAAATAAAACGATTTTTGACTTACTGTATTCTCTGTGCAAGACTTGTTTGGCATGATTACTTATGTAGTTATTTTAGAGCAGCTGGAGTAATTTACTTTTAAATGGAAAAGCAACAGAAAAGTAGACATGTTTGAGGGTCGGGGAGAACACATTAGACCCAATTAAGTCAAAATGTGCTTGCTGTCCAATCAAGTAAGCAATTTAACATTAGAACGTTAGAAACAGCCAGCTAGCAGGCCCCAAACCGAAACGTCCTAAGTTCATTTGACTAAAACAGTAATTGGCTTTCAGATGTGTGATGAGACAAGCTCATGTTCTATTCAGGGTGAAACTGATGACTTCACAAGAAAATCCAAAATGATGATCTAACGGATATTCGTTCTGCTCCATAAATGTCGCTTTTGGCAATTTAATGCTGACTGGTTCATCGGAGTTGCGCTGAAGCGTTGTTTATAGTGCCCCCTGTGTTCTATCACCAGGTTGCGGGAAGCTAACTGGCGTCAGTAACCCCATCACCGTCCGCGCCTCAGGGTCAAGGTTCGGCTCCTGGATGACAGACACAATGATCCCCAGCTCCGATAATAGGGTAAGAACGACCGTGCCGCAACACTCTATCACTCCATCACTGCCACTGCTATGATGAGTCGCCTCTCCCTGGAGACACACACACACACACACACACACACACTGTGACTGAGTCAGTGTTTTGGTACAGTGAAGCTGCTCCTCAGCAGTGAGAGCTGAGTCACTGATGGATGGTTCTTCCACCATTTTTCTCCCTCCCTCCCTCTCTTTCCTTATTTATCATGCTCATACTCTCTCTCCCTCACTTCATTCTTCTCTCAATCCTTACGTCTTCTGTCGAAGCCAAAGTCCTAATATTAATTACTCCATCAGGGGGCTGGGTATTAACAACTTGTTTAGGCAAAAGCTTCACCAGTCACTGCCAGGAATTACTAGCAGCCCGAGCCATCATCAGGGGGAGTCAACTGGGAATCGTCCTGATTCCAGTGATGAAAGTCACTGTTTCCCAATCCTGTTTCTGGAGGCAAACCAAACCCTAGACATTTTTGAACTTATCCTTATCAGCACACCTGATTCAACTAATCAGCTCATTAGTAGAGTATCCTGGTCCAGAAATGGATGGGTTAGATAAGGGAGATATCTATAATGTACTGCCTTCTGGAATAGAGCTGGGAAACACTTCTGTTATGGCACTTCTCCACTGCATGGTACGGCTTGGTACAGCACTTTTGGGGGCTTTTCCACTGTGTACAGTACCTAATACCAGGTACTTTTTTAGTAACACCTTGGTTGAGGTTCCAAGCAAACCATACCGATTCTAAAATGAAATGTGTAAATGCTGCAGATCACTGATTGGTCACAGAGAATCATCACTACCAATGACATTGGATTTGCGACACGAGACACCAAACCCGCATTTGTTCGCATGGCCGTTGCAAACAACTTAAAAAAAGAAATGGCTGTATCGTGGTCAGTAGACGAGATGGTGACAAAACTATAACGATCAGTATATAATTCCAGCTACTTTTAAGCAGTACTAGACTGCAGTGGAAAAGCAAACCAAACCAAAGTAAAGCGAGCCGAGCCAAGTCATACTACACAGTGGAAAAGCACTGTGAGGATTTTGTTTGGGTTTTTATGATACCGTTGCCAAATCGACACTTTTTTTAAACTGTATTATGCCTCGAAACTGATATGAAGCACCGAAATCTGCGTTCTGATTCGGTCCGGTATGATTTGTCATACAGGTAGCGGCACCGGGTTTCGGTACCCAACCCTAGGGCCAACCCATAAAAACCTATATTGTCGACAAGCTACATTGGTTTTTAGCAACAACCCTGTCAATCTTGTTGGAGAACAGAGAATTGAATAAATTGGCTCTCTTTAAACTCATGAGTGTGAAGCTAAAAAGGAATTGGAATGACATGTAGAAAAATTTAATTCAAAGACATTCAACACAGGTAATCTACTGCTCTCTCTGAGCAATCTTTTAAAATTTCCACTATAAAAGGACTGAGGCAAAGAGGACAACAGGCAATGATCATCATTTATTCTGTTTCATAAGGGCAAGCCGAAAGTTTATCTCCAATGATACAGATCTTTATCTTTGGGTTTAACGATCACATCACTCTGCAATATCAATCATCTATCACGTAAAGTGACAAATAAATCACTGCAATCAAGATGATGGTCATATCAATCCGGCAGGCATCTGAGCATTTACTGTCCCTGGATTTACAATTTCACACATAGAGTGTGGCTAGTTAAGCTAGTAACGATTTGAACACCAGCATCCACGCATAACATATGCCATTCTTCTCAGAAGGGAACAGAGAGGCGGAGATGGGCAGACCGCAGTGTGACCACAGCTCCACTCACAGTCTACAGGGACTCGTTTAGCCCACAAAGGAAATGCTATACTTAATGTTCCAATTATCCTGCCTGTCCATAAGTCACCTGCTCTCCTCCTCTCCAGTCACCATGCAGCCCCACAGTAGCCTAAAAATAAAAACGCACCGCATCTCTCTGTGGAATGAGAAATGGGGGAAGAGGCAGGGAGGGAGACTGCAGGAGGGAGGGAGGAAGGAGGAGAGGAGGCAAAAGATAGCAGGGGAGCGTTAAATCCTCAGAGGGGCTTCATTATGCAGGAGAAAGAACATAATAACCATCCTAAATAAGCTGACTGTCTGAAGTTTCATTACGATGTGTTAATAAAGAGTGCACAGCGCATGGCTTGGTAAAGATGGGGGCACAGCATGGCTG
Source organism: Garra rufa (assembly GCF_049309525.1). Lineage (NCBI taxonomy): Eukaryota > Metazoa > Chordata > Actinopteri > Cypriniformes > Cyprinidae > Garra > Garra rufa. Next base: position 27,045,786 of record NC_133361.1, read on the forward strand.
TTGTGTGCCTGATAGATACTTCAGCCTCATACAGTGACGGCGAGGAAGGAGAATAGAGGCAGAGAGAGATGGAGAACTGCTAACAGGATTGATTTCCTGTGAATGTGGAGTGGAAAAGGGCAGGGAACAACTGCTGCAGCCGAGTGCAGAGCACATACAGCATCTCCACTCCCACACAGGGAGCAGATCAATAGATTTGACAACACACACACACACACACACACACACACACACAGACTGTGCACAGTGAGAGTCACTGATGGTTACACAGGAAGAAAGGCTCTGCTGTCACTCTCTCAAAAGTAAGTCAGGAGATGGCGTCTCTTTTGATGTACTGTACTTTCATCCAGGTATATGCACTTTCTACTCCATTCTCGGCACAGAAATCTCAGCTGTCATATCTAACCTGATTCATTCTTATACATTCAGAGGGGTCAAAAAGTTTAATAAGCTAATTTGATTGTTTATTTGTTTTTCAAATGTCTTAAAGGATTAGTTCACCTCCAGAATTAAAATGTCCTGGTAATTTACTGTCATCAGAAGAAAAGAAAATAAGGTTTTTTGAGGGAAACATTTCAGGGGTTTTCTCCATATAGTGGACTTCAATGGGGATCAATGGGTTGAAGGTCCAAATTGCAGTTTCAGTGCAGCTTTAAAGGGCTCTACATGATCCCAGCAAAGGAAAAACGGTCTTATCTAATGAAACAATCAGTCACTTTCTTAAAAAAATAAAAATAAAGATTTACATACTTTTTAACCACAAATGCTTGTCTTGCACGAGCTCAACTTCACGCATTATGTAATCACACTGAAAAGGTCACACTCGGTTAGTTCTTTGTCCGTGTACTTTGGTTCAAAAAGGTAGCGTAGGGCAAAAAAACTTCAAAATCATTGTTTTAACTTTTTTTGTAAAGGGCGTTTGACTTTGTTTGCATGTTTGCTTTGTAAACACTGGATTGATTCTTCCTCCTACGTCACGCATGACCTTTCTAACATGATGAGGTAATGCATAAGGTCATGGACGCAGAGCTAATGCAAGATGCATTTGTGGTTAAAAAGTACACAATTGTTTTATTTTTTTTAGAAAATGACAGATCATTTTGCTAAATAAGACCCTTATTTCTCGGCTGGGATGGTACCTGTTGATATTCATTGAAGTCTACTATATGGAGAAAAATCCTGAAGGTTCAAACTTTCACTGATGCTCTAGAAGGAAAAACCATGCATTAAGAGCCTAGGGATGAAAACTTTAGAAAAGAATGGAGATGTGTACATTTTTCTTATATTGCCTAAATATCATTTTTTTCCATTTAGTACTGCCCTTCAGAGACTACAGAAGATAGTTACGTGTTTCCCAGAAGACAAAATAAGTTTACCCTGATCTTCAAATTCAAAAAGTTTTCACCCCCAGATCTTAATGCATGGTTTTTCCTTCTGGAGCATCAGTGAGTCCCTCAGTTGTCCTCAGTGTGAAAAGATGGATCTCAAATCCATACATTTATTGTTGGAAAGGGTTCAAATACACAAAAATACTGGAAAACCATAGAATTTGTGGGACCTGAAGGATGTTTAACACAGTATTAAGAATCAAGGGGATGTAAACTTATGAACTATTTGTTTTGTTCTTTATTTGTATCTATCATGTATTTTACATTTGCATATCTTATTCTATCACAGGTATGGTCAATGGACGGTTACTTTAAGGGACGTCGTGTGCTGGAGTATCGCACAATGAACGACTTCATGAAGGGCCAGAACTTCGTGCAGCATCTCCTGCCCCACCCTTGGGCTGGTACGGGTCATGTGGTCTATAACGGCTCCCTCTACTACAACAAATACCAGAGTAACATCCTCATCAAGTACCACTTCCGCTCCCGAAGCATCCTGGTGCAGCGCAGCCTCAGCGGCGCAGGCTACAACAACACCTTTCCCTACTCCTGGGGTGGATCATCTGACATCGACCTCATGGCCGACGAGAACGGGCTATGGGCCGTCTACACCACCATTCCCAACGCTGGAAACATCGTCATTAGCCGCCTGGAGCCACAAAGCCTGGAAGTGCTTCAGACGTGGGACACAGGCTTCCCGAAAAGGAGCGCCGGGGAGTCGTTCATGATCTGCGGCACACTCTACGTCACCAACTCCCACCTGGCTGGTGCTAAGATCTACTTCGCATATTACACCAACACCTCAACCTACGAGTATACAGACATCCCCTTCCATAACCAATACTCCCACATTTCCATGATGGATTACAACCCCCGAGAAAGAGTGCTCTACACTTGGAACAACGGACATCAAGTCCTCTACAACGTCACATTGTTCCAGGTCATCAAAACAGCTGAGGACTAGGTCATGCAGACCTTAAAAACACATTTGCTTATACACAAATGTACACACACTGATATGCCCACACACATATACACACACACATTTATGTGGAGGAGGACATGACTAAAGCTTAGACTTTTTTACTGCATTCCAAACTTCATAGAGTGCTATTATACATCTAATGTTCTGAAGAGAGCAAGATTGGTTCTGGTATATGGACTGAGCCTTTATTTTCTTTCCTGTGATGATTCAGCATGAGTACTTTCTTTTTATTTGTGGAAAAAGAATAAATAAACATCAAACTTTACCATTTTCAAGTTTCACCTTTTTCTTTTTTCTCCAAGATAACAGTGGTTAATAATGGCTGCATTCTGTAGTGAAAAGTTTTAGTAAGTGCTTGTTCGCTGAGTATTCTTTGTGAAATCCTTCACAAAGCCTTTATCTAAACTCCAGCTGTAATATAGCTAGAGATGTGCCACAGCAGGATGAGCCAGGCTCCTCTTGACTGCCTCAGGAAGTGAATCCAGCTCCTGTTTGGTGTCAGCCATCCTGAGGAAAGACGTCAGTCAGGCGGAGCTTCGTGACATGAAGGGCTGAAAGGTGAGGTGGCGAAGGAGAAGAGATGGGAGACAGCAGAATGAATAAAAAAAAAAAAAAAATAGCAACAGCATTCAGTTGGACAGATGAGGCCCCAGGCTACAGTGATGCCTGCTGCTGCTGTTGTTGTTGTTTCAATGTTTCTTTCGAGGCACGCCTCCTCAGCAGGCTGTGTAAAAATATTAAATTAGAAAATGGGGGCTTGTCCAACTACCTGTTAGATGTGTTCTTTATTTAATTTGAGGTAGGACCAAAGTATACTTCCCTTGCCCGCATTCTTCTTCAGCTCACGGACTATCCGGGTGATGTTGTTTTTGTCATCTGTACAGCCTACTGATGAGTTCAAGCTAAATAGCGCATCCATATTGTAATTTCAACTTTAAAAAATACCAAATACTAATTTAAAAATTAACTAAGTACTGCAGTCTAAACTAGAGGCAAATTTTTTTAGGAATCCCGCTATTAATCGCTTGAATGGGACGGGACATGAAAAATGTCAGCAGTAGTGGGCGGGATGTGAATCGTAATAACACTATGATACCCAACTTTAAACAAATATACGTTTTATATAAATAAACTATATATGTTAAATTTGAAAGTAATTCTAGTGGCCCTGTCTCTTTATGCCCTCCTCCTGTTTGCTTTGGTGTGGCTGGTTTAGTGAATGATGTGCTCCATACCTAGGGCTGCCCCCTAATAGTCAACTAACCATTAGTCAACATGAAGAGGTTTGGTCGACCAAAATTGTATTAGTTGCTTAGTCGCAGAAAAAAAAAAAAAATCCACAGGAAGTGGCGAAGTTTATTTGTGTGCACTCACAATAACAACGTAACCTTGCGCTTTTGTAAAATAATTAAAGCAAACAGGATGCGCTTTCTGTCATTGAGGTCTTCAAACTTCGAACCTCTGTATATACTTGCTTTACAGACATGAAAAATCTATCTATAGAGAGTGAAATGTCTACTTTCAAATTACCAAATTGAAAATGTGATGATTTACATAAAATTTAATGTGTGTGTAATGCACACTGTGGATTGTTCAAGCTGGCTTTAGTTCAATACAATAAATAAAATATACATTTTGAAATTTTATTCAACTGAGGTGAGCGTCCTGTGATCTGTACTGTATTTTTTACTGTAACTGACAGATTCCAGACAAAAAACACAACATGGGAGTGGGAGGGAATGGGAGTCATTCTTGTGGGATTGAGACGGGACAGGATTTTCCCCAAATTTTTTTGTGGGATTGGGATGGGACTTTTTTTTGTGGGAGTGGGATGGGGGAGGTTTGACAATCCACTCCCGTGTAACCCCCAATCCACTTATTTCTGATGTCAGAAACCGTTCAAAGACATTAAAGGGGGTCTGGGTCACAAAATGAGACAGCAAAATTCCCTTGATCTTTTGACATATAAGAGGTCATTGTAAAGCATCCTTTAAGGTCTAGAACTCAAAACTTTCTTGTTAGTCTAAAAACAGCTTAAATTGATACCAATCTGCCAAAACGACTGGTTGTGGAATGTGCCACTTTATCATATAACAGTGTGACTAAACACTGCCTCCACAGAAGATCATTAACGCCTGCTTCTACATCACTGCCTGTTTTGCCCCGCTGACCGATTCGCGTATGTAGTAAGTAAATAAAGAGAGAGGCAACTGCAGGTCTACGCAGAAACCAAACAATGAAGATGGCGCTGAAAACAACAGGATTTTGTTCAGTGCCAAGCTGTGGAAAAACAATCTTTGCATTGCCTTCCTTCTGATCTCAACAAAGAGTGGATGAACTTTATTTTTAATGACGTTTCACACCACATCAGTAAGAACTCAATTCTTTGTTCACTTTATTTTACGACAAACAAGGCACAATTCGTAGGATGTAGGATTTTCAGAGAGATTGAAACTAAGGGTGTGTTCACACTTGAATTTTGGTTAATTTGGTCCAGACCAAAAAGGAAAATGATACATTTGGTCCTGGTCCACTTAGCATTCACACTGACAGCGAACCTAAGGATACCGAACCTAAAGGCATAGTGATACGTTCACAACCTGGTTGAGTTGAATGACGTATTTCATGACGGAACTCATCGAACACTATAAACAAAAGGAAAAGGTGTGTTCGACCTATGCCTCTTTAAGCCGAATACACCTAATGCTGTCTGCTGGACTAAGCGTGCTCATTGTTGCGCATATATGATTTTATTTTCACCACCTGCAAACTCGCAAAGAGCTCATGAAAAGGCACTACCTCCTTGTTGCTCCATGTTTGCCCTCTGCTAATTTTGTTTTGGATACACCGCTTGTTCTCTTTGTTAAACCATGTGACATACTACCGCATCTTGTCATTACTTCCTGTTTTTGGTTTGTTTAGAAGTATTTGGTCCTTGTTGAGTTCATATTTCATTCTAACCACACCAGAGTTCATTTGGAAGCGGACCGAGACCAATCTTTTTAGTAGTCTATTAATAAGAATGTTCTACTGAGGGGGGTCAAAACAGGATAGAAAATAGCCTATTACTTCTTAATTATGTTTTTTAATGTAAAAAGTTTTATAACATTATAAGCAGACCTCACAGAACAGTACAAAATAATAAAAAAAGACAGTTTATGACCCTGTTAACACATAATCCTCAATTCTGATAGCAAGCCACAATGAGACAAGTATGAAGTAGGACAGATACTATAATTCCTAAACACTAGAAAAACAATTATTAAGAGTAAAAAGTGGGAAACACCACAGAACGCTGCTATTTCTACTCTGAATGTTCTTCCAAAAGATCAAAGTGTAGAAAACGAGCAGCTGAAGTTAATTTTTAACATTTAAGTCTGATCTTAACAGGTTATGTGGCACATTTCAAAGGAGATCATTTTGTGAATCTGTCAGAGCTAAATGCTGTTTACAGAGAAGTCTTAAAGGCACAGCAGAAAAAAAGCTTCAAAGGGACAGAACAAACAAATTGGTCAAACTCTTAATGGCTAAACAATAAACCTTAAATATCGGTATGATATTACTGCTTTAGCAGTAATAAAGCTAAAAGTAGCACTTGTATAAGAGAAGAAGTCAGACAGAGGAGAAAATCATGCAAATTCAGCACATTTTCAGATGCCACTGTCTCCTCTTCTGTTCTCCTCTGTGGGTTCAGCACATTGTTGTTGCACAGAGCAGCTGTGCATGAATCTCAGGTCTATTTCACACTGCATGCAAAAGCAGTACTGTACGTAAATGATGTAGCAGCCCAATTAAAACATCAGGCACGCATGATTCCTTCACAAGACTGTTTCTGTTTTGTAACAGAATGTGGAAATACACAGAAAATAGTGATTTTCGAGTTACAAAATTGATTTTTCTTTTTCTTTAGTAAATTATAAAATGACTATCGGGAGTTGGCCTTTAAGAATTACAAACTTGATCGCTGTGAAAGTGAATTTGCATCCAAGTGATAATTCTTTGACATGGAATAAAACTAAATCTGGTAATAGTATATTGGTCTGATAGAGAAGTTCATTGTCTCCACAAAAATACATAAAGAAAAATATGAGTGAGAGAAACAATAAATGAGAAAAGTCCAGTACAATAATTCATAGAGTATTGATCATTAAATCAGATGAGCAGATCACAAGAAAACTGTTTCTGTTATCTTTAAACCAGAATAAAAAGAAAATGCCATAGACCTACGAAAAAAGGCTTTAACATTTCAGTACATCAAAGTGGTTATTGTGATGCTTTTTTGCAGCGCAGCCGGATGTGCAACAAAAACACATTTGCATTTACATCTTCATTAAATGTGCTTACAATCTGTTTCAGACCATCTCCAATTGTAATTTCTAATGCATCTTGGGTGCATTTACTGTATAGTGGGCTTTTAATGTTAAGTGCTGTATCATGATCTGATCGCCAAAAACACATATTAAGACGGCCTGTTCATCAAGCCTAAAAGCTGTCTGTTTTCACAGTTCACAGTATAAAAACTCATTTATAAAACCCTATATTGCTTACATTTTCTTTTGAGATCATCATACTAGACAGGATGCAAAATGACTCCCTGTCGAAACTTCACTTGAAGTGCTGTTTAAGCGTACAGCGTGAGTGCTGCAACCTGTTAATAAGGTGCTTTACGTGTGGTGTAAAACAGGCTTTATGCAATTTAAAGGTAAATAATGGGAAAATTATCTGATGTGTGTCACACTGCGGCATCTAAGGCTGGTGAAGAGTTCTAAATAATTGTTTCATTTGTATACGTACAGGGAATTAAAGCTTTGATGCAGCAAGGCCACTAAAAATAGAAACCGTGCTGAGAATGCAGCAACGCTTTGAAGCCGAGCAAAAGAAATCTAAAGAAAGCTGTACCCTCTCTCTTTCTTCTCCTCTCTCTTTCAAGCACAAACATGCACCTAGGCCTCATGAATCTTGATTGTGGAGGGAACAACATTAGCACAGTCACATCTCTTATTTGAGTGCCTCAAATCAGCAGGCATCCCTGCTGAATAAAAGATGAGCCTTTAACAGCCTCCATTGCATCTATACTGCGTCCTTCCCTTAACACTGCTCAAGCAGACTAGTGCATTGGGACTACAGTAAACTTTCAATGACATAAGCAAAGCTGTCTGTTAGAGTCCTGCTGCATGTCTGTTTGAGTGACGGAGGTGATGTGATGGAGAGAGACGGACTCACGGATACGGCACCCTACGTGTGTTTGTGCGAGTGAGACATCGGGGTGATTCACACAACATCTTCCGCTTCTCGGTGAGGTTGCAGCCGGCCCAGCATGCACTTCTGTTTAATTAAGACTTACAGCCCAAACGGCGGGCATGACAGCTGTTTCATACGCAGCCAATTAAAAGAGCCGCAGGCCCTCCCTTTCACTGCAGTGTAAAAACACTCTGTTACTGTAAAATGGCGCTCTTTCACATACACACTTTCTTCTTCACAAGCACATCCTAGGACAAATAAACATGCAGGGTTCACTCACTTTGCGGAAATCTGAGTAAAAATGCCAGTTTCTAGTCAGTTTTATGGTAACTTTCACTAGAGTTTGGCATTAGCATGTTGCTAAGCTAACACATAGAAAAAATACAAAGCAAATAATGAGCATGTTTTTTTATTTAACTGGTTTTCATTTAGTTGCGAACCGCACGGAATGTCCCGAAATGAATCAAATGATTTGCGAACTGAATCAAATGATTCACGAATTGCACAGAATGTCCCGAAATGAATCAAATGATTTGCGAACTGAATCAAATGATTCATGAACCGCACAGAATCTCCCAAAATGAATTAAATGATTTGCGAACCGCACAGAATGTCCCGAAATGAATCAAATGATTCGCGAATTGCATAGAATCTTCCAAAATGAATCAAATGATTCACGAAGCACACAGAATGTCCCGAAATGAATCAAATGATTCGCGAAATGAATCAAATGATTCGCGAATTGCACAGGATGTCCCGAAATGAATCAAATGATTCGCGAACCGCACAGAATCTCCCAAAATGAATCAAATGATTCGCAAACTGAATCAAATGACTCGCGAATCGCACCGAATGTCCCAAAATGAATCAAATGATTCGCAAACTGCACAGAATGTTGTGTTTAGAACTATGTATTACTTTCTGGTACTGAATTAAGTATCTTTTTTAAGGATGTGCCCGAATAGTGAATCCTATGACAGCATTTTAGTGTTACGAAACTAAAGTCGTAATATTTTGAGAATAAAGTTATTATTATAGTTATATATAGTTATTAATATATATTAAATATTTTTAGAATGTAGTTGAAATTACAAGAATAGTCTAAATGTTTCGAGAATAAAGTTGAAATTACAAGAATAAAGTTGAAATGTTTCAATTGTAGCAATTAAAGTTAGAATATTTTGAGAGTATAGTCGGTGCATGCAAATGGAAGAAGCTGCCAGGCCACTGGAATTTATTTGAATGTGGAATTATTAGCAGAAATCATAACATGTGTTATACTCGCAGGGACAGTATGCTTGGAAATAATATTTTACGTCTTCGATTGCATTTATTAGGCCTATTTGTAGTGCATCGGCCACCCAAGAATAGCAATAAGCTTTGTGCTATTGGTACTTTTAATATAAAACAAAGTCTCAGCTTTCAAAATCCGTCAGTTTTATAGTGAAATACAAACAATGTCTATTGCAATAATGTGTTTTTCACGGTCTTAAATGTGGTGGGACAGATCTTTGTATTCATGCAAATCAATTATCTTTTCTATTACAATGAGACATTCATTTCATTAAATTATACTTTCTTTGTGAACACTCCGCAAAAACAAGCTATTCACAAGCTATTTACAGTATTATACAGTAAATGATTGGAAATAATATTTAACGTCTTAAAGCCACCCAGCAATCACAGTTTTTTTTTTTTTTTGCTCTGTTGCTTTTAATATAACAGCCCAGCTTTCAAATTTTGTCAGTTTTATCAGAAAATTCTTATTCTAAATGAGTTTTTCCTCTTTATTTTAAGTTTATAGCACAATTTGAATGTGAAGGAACATCAGAATAAAAAGAAAAAAAACAGTATAGTCCAATTTGATTAAACCAACGTCTCACAGTAATTGGAAAGATGACTGATTTACATGCTGCTTAAACTAAGACGAATACAGTGATCTGTCACACCACATTAAAGAGCGTGAAAAACACATTATTGAATTAGACATATTGTTTATATTTCACTATAAAACTGACAGATTTTGAAAGCTGAGACTTTGAAATATCTCCTGGTGCTCCCAGTCCGGGCCATTTGCATGTGCAATAGGCTAGAATATACTCTTAAAATATTATAACATTAATCTTGTAATTGCTACAAATTAATTCTCATTCATTTTGACTTTATTCTCAAACTAGTTTGACTTTGTCAAAAAAAAAAATTTACGTTGAAATATTTAAACTAATCTCGTAATCTTTTTGTTTTTAGTTTTTAACATGGCACTAAACTAATATTTTTTTTTCCTCCTATCTCATATTTATTGTCTTCAGGGCTTCCTTAGTACGCATCATTATTCCGAACATGATATTTGGATTCGGGAATATCCCTACTGAGCTTGTTGCAATGCATTCTGAGATGAGCCAATCTGTGGATGGTTAAATATTTACAGTATAGTTGTTATTTGGCAGAGGCTTCTATGGGACCTAAAGGTCCCATTGGATTGAAGCTAAACATTTCACTACTCTATGTAGGCCTATGTTAACTCAGAATCAAACCCAAACTTGGCACACAGGAACAAAGTGAGCTACAGTATTCTTAATAAATGCAAAATCCAGTTTTATGGCCGTTAGGAGTGTGATTATGGTCAGTAAAGTTAGAAATGTAAGAAGCCATTCACACAGAACATTTGAGAAGGCACTGCCTTCCTTGCCTCTTTGGAGGAAACGCCCTTACTGCATATTTTCTATAAGCATTACAACTGGGGATGTATCAAAATCTCACAATAGGATCTCGATATGAAGTCCACGATACAATATTTATTGGGATTTTTTTTTAAAAAGACTAATGAAGATTTCGAAAAAAACTAAAAACTTTGTACATTTTAAATTTAAATTATTCTATCTAATGCACTTTGAAAGCACTAAATTAAAAGCTCTAAACAATGTTCTTAACTAAGAAAAAAAGTCTTGACTTGTACCTGAAATGGGAATCAAACCTTTTTATGCAGCCTTGCTGAGCAAAGGAAAATGTTATATGTTTTCTTTTCTCATCGAAGACATGCAATGTGGTTCTAAACAGTCTCTCACTGTCGGTGCTTGTAATGATTTTTGCGTCTTTTTCGGACAGTTTTAAATGCTTCCACACTGCCGACAGGTTTGCTGCATTAGTGTGCATCTTCATTTGAACACGTCACATCATTGTGACGTGGTATAATTCATTGTGACGTGGTATAATTTATTTGCCGAACATTCAGTGCATCCCTAATTGTTATATTATTAACTGATGCAATAAACAAGTTCACTAAAGGTGCCTTGCTCAAGGGACTCACCTCAGTCGTGGTATTGAGGGTGAAGAGAGTGCTGGTTATTCACTCCCCCCACCTACAATCCCTGCCGGACCTGAGACTCGAACCTGCAACCTTTAGGTTACAAGTCCAACTCTCTAACCATTAGGCCACGGCTGCCCCGTATTACGTGTTACAACTCCACCTGGTATTAGTTCATGTTGTAGTGACAGCACTTCATCATACAGCATCACTACACCACTGCTTTGCCGGTTTCTGCACTGAAATACCAAAAATAAAGTGGCATAACTATTTATATTGAATTTGCCCTTCAATCCTTCTGCCTCCTATCAACAACACAAGAGGCACCTCCGATTGAAATTAATCCTGGCGCTCTCAAAAGTTTGCACAGCTGTTAACCCCCCACCCCCCCACCCCCACCCCCCTTGAGAAAGAGGTGTAAAGAGGACAGACGAGAGGAAAGCAGGTTGTAATACGCTTTCATTCTCTTCCGTATCTCCCACGAGACACCACTCGGTAATTGCCCTCGTAATTGCATTTTTTTCCTCACATTGATTGGTACACCCAGCTCTAATTTCATTACATGCTGATTTGTGAAAGACAATAAAGCAGAAATATTTTGCAGAGAAACCACAGGTCATTTGTCTTTATGACCCTTCTGCTTGGACACGCCACACTCCACTAAGGCAATAAAACCGTTACGGCTGGTTTAATAATATAAGGTTGCGGTGAAATTTGGTTTGACGTCAGAGGCGATGCTGCAGGTGTGTGGGTCAGAGAGGTGGTTGTGGTGTCTGGGTCAACTCAGAATGGTTTAAATAAGAAGAGAACAAGTCGAAGAAAAGTTTATAGTGAGATCAGGTGGAATAAAAATGCCCTGAGCCCCACAGCAGGGGGGGAAAAAAAACCTTGCCGGTATGGCTGCTGATAGTTATCGAAGTAAGAATAGGGTAAGCTGGCCAAGCAGCCATAATAGGAATCCAGCTGCTCAGCCAAGCCATGCCGTCGGTGTGATTAAAACAAGTAGCAGGACCGGAGCTTCACAAATAGAACATTCATAATCCGTCCGTGCCCGTCTCAGACAGCATTACCTCTATTCCGCTCACTCGCAAACTCAAATTCTGCTCAGACCAACAGCTGCATTAAATTTGTGAGCAGACTCCATACTGTCAACTATCGAATTTCCCATACACCTCTCTCTCTGTGGGAAATCTGTTTTCTGATGGACTGCCTGTTTTCTCCCAGAACCCCTTGAGTGTGCCATCTGTGCTCGTGTTGTTGTGGGAGTCTGCGTAGGTGTGCGGGGGCTGGATAAACGGGCGCTAACTAACCTTTCACCAACAACACAATGTTTTCAACAGATTAACCAACACTTTTGCTAGGAAAAACAGTCTCTTTTTGCCAGGACCAGATATCATCTGAAGACTTGTTTTCAGTTTTCAAGCTGCTTTTGTCAACATGAACTCAACTCAATCTTTATACATAATCCTGGTCTTGTTGTGAATTATTTATCCAAACAAGTAATTCTGGTTACACTTGAAACTCCACCTTAGACATTCATTTACAGGATTAGTTGACTTCCAGAATAATAATTTCCAGATAATGTACTTAACCTCATGTCATCCAAGACTTTTTTTCTTCAGTTGAAAAGAATTTAAGGTTTTTGAGGAAAGAATTCAGGATTATTCTTCATATAGTGAACTTCAATAGAGATCAACAGGGTTGAAGGTCCAAATTGCAGTTTCAATGCAGCTTTAATCCATAAATGTATGCCTCAGTTCTTTAGTAACCCGGGATGTCATTCACTACTCTCTACCTCAGGGGTCCCCAAACTAAGGCCCAGGGGCCGAATGCGGCCCGCCCCCACATTTTGACCGGCCCTCTGAACAATGCCAGAGACAAATTTTGAAAATGTAATTTTAAATGTTTTACTTATATCATGTCAGTATTTGATAATAAAGGTTGGCTTTCAAACTAAAATTTCCCTTAGTTATTAACATAGCCTAATTATTTGTTAAATTCACCAACAGAATGGTACATTCAACATAATGCATCATCGTGATTGAACAGGTGCAAAAGCAAGACTTCACTCATCTCCCAGTTACCCAAAAATTTTCAGCTGAGAAACCAGTGGCCCCATTCCCAGTTGAAAAGTCTGTGGAAACACTGAAAATGCTGAAGGCGGAGTTTGTCAGCAGTCTTATTAGAAAATGACAGATCGAGATGAGACCCTTATTATTTGACTAGAGTCCTTTGAAGCTACATTAAAACTGTAATTTAGACCTCCAACCCATTGACCACTTTTGAAGTCCACTATACTGGGAAAAATCCTGGAATGTTTTCCTCAAAAAACATAATTTGGACATGGACATCTTGGATGACATGGCGGTGAGTAAATTATCAGGAAATGTTTATTCTGGAAGTGAACATCCTTTAACTATAAGTAACTGTGCAAATACTGTACATGTCAACTAACTCATTAATTTGCGACTACATGTCAAATAACTCTCATTAATGTATTAGTAGACTGTTAGAGTTAGTGGCTGTTAGCTGACATGTAGCTGCAAAGCTACTTACAGTCAGCAGAATGTCTAAAGTGGACTATCGATATAAAGTGGTACTGTTATTCCAAAGACAATTCTATTTGTCATCGTATTTCATCATAAAATTTAATAACTCTTTCCACCAGGGAAACAACTTTTCAGCTGATCCAATCAATTTCGGATGCAACTTCATCCATCAGATTTTTCTTTTCTCCATGCATTTCTAGCTTCACTCAGAAATATGTAAAATACAGGAGTAAAATGCAAATGTTGAGTTGCAAATGCTGTTTCAAGCTGACTTTAGACATGGTAAAATGTGTTCAAGGGAGTTGAGGGTACTCCAATCTTATTGGAAGCTGAAAGCAGGATCAATTTATTCAAAAATATGTAACGGACATACAAGAGGTAGGGAATTTTTTGATTGACAGGTTTTCAAATTCTTTAAAAATGTAGGTAGATTTATGTTTCAGTGGCTGCAGACTCTACGTGAACCTGCATATTGCTGCTACTTTCTACGAATACAAAAGCCTTAGAGGCAAAAATCCTACATTTTTCTGTGAGAAATACTACATTTGCTAGATCAGAGGTGCCCAAACCTGGTCCTGGAGGGCCACTGTCCTGAAGAGTTAAGCTCCAACCCCAGTTAGACACACCTGAACCAGCTAATCAAGCTCTTACTAGGCATAATGATTTAATGGTAAAAGACTGTAAAAATGCTACAGTAAAAACCTGTTAAATGGTTAATAATAAGTTCCCCTATACGGTGATGAACTATGGTGAAAACGAATTTTACAGTAGTATACCGTTTTCAGGAGGGAACGTAAAACTTACAGCAAATAACCGTAAATTGACATTCCCCGAATTTCTTGGTACATTTTAAATTAGATTTTTTTTAAATAACTACGTTTCTCCGTATTTTGTACATTATGGTTGCATGTTACATCTAATGTTGTTAAATGAATGTTCATTGCATTATTTCAGTTTCATGTGTGTTACCACAATGGTGTTTAGTGTTTGTGTGAATGACACCGAGCACCTTCTATATACTGCTTTGGTTCATCATGTGCCTTTCTCATCACCACCTGCTTTTGGTGGTTATCAGTGTATTATAAAGGTACAAAACTGATTTCAGTACTTCAATAGTTTGGTATATTAACATTATCAGTTAATGAAATCACAGTATTTAATGTAAATTTCATTTAAAACCGTAAAATCAAAAATGTTGCTACCATATTTTTTATTTTTACGGTAAAATTCTGGCTATCACACCTGCTGTTTTTTACAGTAAATTTTACAAGTGTAGAATCTTCCTGGCAGGTTTGTTGAGGCAAGTTTGAGCTAAATTCTGCAGGACACCAGCCCTCCAGAACAGAGTTTGAGCACCCCTGCGCTATGATAAAACTAATATATAACAAACAAAAGAACAAAATTAAAAAATAATGCAGGACATTTTTAAAACATTAAACATCATTATGCCCCTGCTGGACAATTAAACATGGCAAGTAAATAATATTATTAAATTTTCAGTACAATTTGTAATGCGATTCTAAAATTATTCATCCCTGCTCCTTCAAGGTATTTCTATGTAAAATTATTAAAAAAAAAAATGCTTTTTCTTCAAGTTATTGTAAATAAGTCCAACATATTTACAGAATGAGAACTGAAACTTTAAATATACAAATTTTGTACATTTAAATATGTTCATTTAATTAAAAGCATACAGTGTTTTACACTGTATTTACCAAGTATACCGCACAAGTCCCGAAAATTGAAGCCAAAACGTTTCGTCCATCTTTTTTTACAGTCTACGGTATTTACACATAACCAAAATTAATAACCTTTTGTCGCAGAGATTTAAAGCAAAACCAAAACAAACAACCTTTGATGTAGTGTTGGGCGATATGCTCAATTTTCATATCGCCCTATCGTCAGCCTGAGAGATCGCCGATACACGATACTATCGTGCTAATTTAATTACAGTATCTATGTACTAAATTCCTTATTCGTTTTGTAAAGGTAGACTTTCTTTTGGCATATGATTAAGTTGTGCGTGTACAGAGCGCTGACTGTAATTCTGCCGGAGTTGTTCAAGTTACTTTCGGTTTCATTCTCTGCTATCGTCAGTGAGTGAGTTGTAAATGTGCGTGCCAGAATGTAAATGAATGAATCTTTCTTTACCCGTCATATTGCGATCATATTACCGCTGTATGTCTGACCGTTATCATCATAGATATATATACCCCAGCCGGCACATGACCGACCTTCAACGTTGAAATTTGGTTGAAATAAGGTCAGTTGTTGTTTCAACAGTGAAACAACGTTGATGTGACGTTGAATGCTCAATGGTTGAAGATCAGTCAACACATGACCGAAATTCAACGTTGAAATTTGTTTGAAATAAGGTCGGTTGTTGTTTCAACGGTAAAACAACTTTAATAAAATTTTGAATGCTAAATGGTTATATATGCCTTCAAAAGCAAGTGTTTAAATTAATAATAATAATTATTATTATTATTAACAAGGTTAACTTATAAATCAACATAAGATTCAGCATACAAATAAATGTTTGCCTTTTAAATGATTATGAACATTATTATTTCATGAAACTTATTATAAAATGTAAGTGTATTTAAATATAATAATCACCAACAATAAAACTAAATACATTTCGCTACCACATGCTGAAACAATTCCTATTGGTTGTTTTACCTTACTGCTTTGATCATGATTGGTTCATCTGGCTGTCATTCAGGAAACTGACAGGTGAAACTGCGCGCGCTGTTGTAATTTAAAAAAAATCGACCGTTACCGCATTTTCTTCTGAGGCTGTGAGCTGCGTAGACTGTATGAGAGCTGCTGCTTACCGAAATTATTCAGTTGGTCCCGAATTATTTGATATTTTCCTATTATATTTTTATTTTGAGCGTATTTGAATTGTGAGATCCCAAGGGAGAACAAAAACCGGAACACAGAGGAAATAGACGTGAGCTGCGAGTCCCTGAAAACATACAGCACTGGCTAAATCAGGTAAGACAATAAGTATTTATTATTACCTTTTAAAAAAAATAGTACAAGAGTTTACAAATTGGTAAAGGACATGTAAACTGCAGAAGTTAAATACTTGAGTGTGTGTTTGTGCTGCTTTATTATCACAGACAGCAAAAGTTAGAAGCTAATCGCATTTAGCGCGCTAGCAATGTTAGCTCATCTGGTCGTATAACGTTATATATCTGGTGTTGTTGTGTGTTGCTAGTATTTGTTCATGTCTTTTAGAGATTCACATTTTTCGATATAAATGCCATGCATTACTGCAGATGTGTACTGCATTTTAATCCTATAATAACAGTCCTAAAGATGACATACTTTATCTTTCTTTTCTGAATATCATATAATGGCAAATATCTTTAATTAAAATTAATTAAGATTGTTTAAAGGAATGGTTTAAAACGAAAAACATCTTTTTAAGAAAATTTCAGTAAACCATTTATTCTTTCTCCTTGTAGAGTCATTAAGGATCCAGCTTTTTGGCAGTTTGGTAAGGAATTGTTCATCTGCTACTTTGCACTGTCACTTCTGGTAGAGATTCATTGATCTTTTGTCATAAGTTTATGTAATGTAATACAAATGTACTCAATATGATTTTACTTGTTTCACTAAGTATACTGTTTTGTTAGAATTGTGAAAACCATGTTGTTTTAAACTTTAATCTGAATACGTCAAAATGTGTTTAATGAAGTGTTGTGCACTTTGTTTCCAACTCCACTGTTATTGGACTGTAAAGTAAAAATATTGTACAAGATTTTTTTGAATTGAGTGTTTTCAGTTAAAGATATTTAACAGTATCAACACTGGTATTTTATGAAATGTTATTTTTGGTGTCTTTGTTTATGCAGGACAGCACAAAAAGCACACAAGTGGGGGAGAGAGGAGAGGACAGCATCAGAAAGGACCTAGAGCTGGGACTCTTTCAAAGATCACCTGAAGCACAACCATGATATATGCACAAGGCTGTTGTTTTTATCAGAATTTGAAGAAACATTTTGGCTTAAAATAATAAATACATTTCATTTAAGATATTTCCTGCATAAAGAATTTTATGGCGATTGCTTTTTGATCCCTTCACCACGACATGGTTTCTTATTGCAGGTTCCATTCTCAAAGTCTTTTGCCCATTTGCACTGCACAAATGTACACATCTCTTATAATGAGACACATTTGTAAACCTGTTTTCACAGAACCATAGTTAACCACCAAATAAGAGTTCAAGTGGTTTCTCTTGTGCAGCGCAAAATATGCATGTTATTGCTCAAAAACTTTTGAGTCTTTAACCTTCTGGGGTCTAGGAATTTGGAGAAGTTTAAACCCTGACATCTGTGTGTTTTTTTTTCAGTATCTGAAAAAAATACACTACGAGTCAAAAGTTTTTGAACAGTAAGGTTTTTTTATTATTATTAAATAATTTCCTTCTGCTTTATAATATTTGTGTTATTTAAAATAATATTTAATATTATTTAAAATACTTTAAAATGTAATTTATTCCTGTTACTCCAGTCATCAGTGTCACATGAACTTTTAGAAATCATCCTAATATGCTGTTCAGGAAACATTTATTATTATCAATATTTAAGCAGTAGATTTTTTTTCCTTCAGGATTCTTTGATGAATAGTAAGATCCAAAGATTAGCATTTACTTGAAATAAAAATCATTTGTAAAATTATATACTATACTTCAAAACTTTTATTTAGCAAGGATGCTTTACATTGATCAAAAGTGATAATAAAGACATTTATAATATTACAATAGATTTCTATATCAGATAAATTGTTTTATTTTCAGTTCATCAAAGCAAACTGAAAGAATTCTACTGAGCTGTTTCCAACATATTTTTTTTTGAGCAGCAAATCAGAATATTAGAATGATTTCTGAAGGTTAATGTGACTTGATCATGAGTAATGATACAAATTCTGCTTTGACATCACAGGATTAAATTACATTTTCAAATATGTTCAAATAAAAAACATTTTAAATAGTACAAATATATTATTTCATTTTTCTGTACTTTGGATTGGTGAGCAGAAGAGACTTTAAAAAACATTTGTTTTAATTTTACTGTGAGAAACTTCTGAGTGGTAGTGTATAATGTCTAAAGTCTGATTACTTTGTAT
Source organism: Garra rufa (assembly GCF_049309525.1). NCBI lineage: Eukaryota > Metazoa > Chordata > Actinopteri > Cypriniformes > Cyprinidae > Garra > Garra rufa. Next base: position 27,064,392 of record NC_133361.1, read on the forward strand.
TCATCACAAACTGGGCTACAATAACATGTGAGCAGAATTAATGTGTTTGTATTGTTTTTGGAAAATGTTTTCGACAGGTTTTTATTTTGATTTATACAGTGTATGTTTCCAAAATAAAACTTGTTTTATAATATTGATCATGTGTTAGTTTCTTGAAGTTGACAGTAAACCCATTGCTGCTAGCCATTTGTTTTTTTAAATAATAAGTATGTACAGGGTTGATCTAAATGCAAACTGGTTGTAATTGAACGTACAGTTGTGTATTTACCGTTGCTGAAAGGTAAGTAAGACAGTGAAACTAAGTCGCTATTTCAACGGTGAATCAACGTCATAATATCAACGTTGAAATTTTTTGCAAATCCGAAAGGTTATTCACCGTTGATTCAACGTCGACAGATGACCATAACCCGAAAGGTAAAAGGGTGAAACAAAGTCGCAATTTCAACGGTGAATCAACGTTGTTACTTCCACGTTGAAAAGACGTCACAATATCAACGTTGAAAATTTTTGCAAATCCGAAAGGTTTTTCACCGTTGATCCAACCATGGTACCTGACGTTGTTTCAACGGTGAATCAACGTTGAAATGCCGGCTGGGACGTAGATGCCTCATTAGCGACTGTTTCTATGGGCCTTTATACGTAAGCCGTCTGCCATTTTGCTGCGGTCCACTTGACGTCATTCACCCATAGATCTAAGTAAATCACCATAGTAATCACTGAATATTCGAAATGCCACAGTCCTGCACAGCCGTTGGTCTGCGAACCTACAGTATGGTGAATGACGTCAAGTGGACCGTTCCAAAATGGCGGACGCATCTACGTGCTTGGAGCGGTCCAATGGGGTATCTACGTATATATATCTATGGTTATCATCAGGTGATGTTCTAGTTCAGTTCATATTGGATGTGGAGAAGTGATGCGCGTGTAATTCACGTGCGTATGTTTAGCGCCATCTGATCGCATCGTAATTCTAATTAACGCCTATAGACGTTACTGAGATGAATGTTTATGTTTACTATATACAGACTGATTATGATACATCGTAATTCAGCCTGAACCAGGTTTTACTACCTCTGTTATCCTAATGACTGCAATGCTAATATAAAATAACACTCCCTTTAGAATCAGTGAATCTACCACTGTACTGGATGATGAAAATCTCCAATTTTCACTGCACGAGTTGCGTAAAGGCGCTGTGGCCTCTCTATGCGTGTGTTTAGACCGCGGCAAGTTTCTGAAGCATCCTAGAACAGACTCTTTGTGCTGCATTGCTAAAGTTAAGTTCTTTGTTGACGGATAGCCTAATAATAATCGTCTAACTATCGTCAAAGGCATCAGCAACAGGCGATATCTCTGACTATCGTCGATACACGATACAATCGTCTATCGGCACAACCCTACTTTGATGCCACCAATGAATAGGAATGTGAATGTATTTTCAAAGAAAGTGAGATCGCTTGCTAGATCTGCCACACTTTAGACAATTTAATGAGATGAAACTAAACTAAAAGTTTAGTTTAACCATCTGAGGCTGGCGATCATCATTTTCTGATGGCTGAACACCTCTTGTCACTGACTGGGAAAAAGTTTCAGTTTTCAAGAGTTTTAGCACACTTCAGTACACACTTGATGTGCTGAAAATGAGCAAGCGCAAAGCTCGATATACTGTGGCACCTGTAACATTACTTAAAATGAAGTTGTATCCCATCAGTTTCAGTGTCTGCAGGAAAAGTCTGGAGCTCTGAAACAAATGACTGGCCTTTGCGAGAGCTCTCAGTGTTTCGGTGTGATTGAGTTGTTCTCTCTGCCTGAGGATTTGGAGCAGTCACAGTTCAGCAGAAAGAGCGTCTTTCCTCTCACACCAGCTCTGAGATAAATGAGAGACCTGTTGGAGAGCAAATTAGAAAAAAAGACAGGCTGGACTCGTGCAGCCACAGGCAGAGATAAGCAGAGTGGAATTCGAAGAGACAGAGAATAAGATAATGTCGAAGAACAACACAACTAATTTGCCTTTGCAGTGAAATACGAATTCAGAGGCCAATCTCAGGGGCATCTCTTTTCAGATGCACATGCACACTGAATTCATACCGTATTCTTTTTGCATTTCTGCTGTATAATGCAGGCGTAGCGAATACAGCTGTCCCCAAAGCCGTCACATAAATCTTTATTATGTCTACGGACTGCAAGTGTCAATTCACCACACACCCCATACATAATACATCAAAATATACATTAAAAGACAAGTGTCTGCAAGTTTATAAGCTCTGCCAGAATTTTAAACGACATAACATTCATATTACCAAGAAGCTACGAGATAATGCTTACACGGCAGATATCTGACACTTGATTCCCAGAGCGAAGAGTGTGTTTCCCACCATTATTCCTCCAATGTATCAAGGGGAAAGACTGTTTCCGAGCTGAACAAACAAAACACAGCTCAAGGGGCAGTAAAGGTAATAGGTGAAGACTGCTCGCCCAGAAATGCCTCGCGCGCACAAATTCATTAATATGGAAATTGGGGCGAGGCCACAATCACGACGCCTTACTGATCTTGTTATTAAATTAATTTCCTCCAAACAAGCTGCTGGCGCTGCTGAACTAGTCAATGGAGATTCCTCTTGTCTGTGAATTTCAATGAGCCCTATCAATTTCACATTCATCACAGCTAGCCAGTGTCACCGGGAGAACGGCACTGCGGTCTCCAGTCTGTCATCACATCCCGACACACACTGCAGTCATCAGTCCAGCGCTCACACATCGTTCGTCACCGCCGCGTGCTGACGACGGGCCACGCAAGACCCCCCGGAGGCCCTGTTCCCCATCTTTCAGAGTCAGCTAAAGATTCTGCTCACGTCTCAGTCTCACCCACTCCCAGACAGTTGGTTATTTTCCTGACTTCGCTGAGGGATGCTGCAGTTCTGTCTGTGAGAGCCCATTTCCCAGGCTCTTTAACGCCAATAGAGTGATAAAAGGGTGTCGGAACGGATTCTGTGCCATGTCGAGAAAGATCAAATGCCATTTAGAGCAACAGGTCTGCTGGTAGAACTGAACGCAGACATACTTTGTAATTAGTCTCCCTGCTGAAAATTCCTACATGGCTGGTTAGCAGCATATGTCGGGTTATGGATGCTGGAAGTCTCTGACGGCACACCCACAGACCGCCCAGTCTCTTCTGTGACCACCTGATGCATACTGTTTATAAAAACTGCCAGCATTTTCTTGATCTGCCAAGCTCTAATATGACTGCCGTATATGCAACTATACTAGGAGTCCAATCCACTTGGAAGCAAATGTAGCAGGTTTGGAAAAAAATAGCTTTGACTTACTGTACAAAAAGTAAGTGTCCTTGCTGCCTTAAAGTTTATTCAACTGAAATATTAAAGTTGTCACTTTTCACCCAGAGATGAAAATTACCGCAAGACTTACTCACCCTTAAGCGGTCCTAGGTGTATACGATTTTCTTCTTTCAGTCAAATACAATCAGAGTTATATTAAAAAAAAAAAAAAAAAAAAAAAAGTCCTGGCTCTTCCAAGCTTTATAATGGCAGTGAATGGGTGTTGAGATTTTAAAGCTCCAAAAAAGTGCATCCATCCATCATAAAAAAAAGTGCTCCACAAGGCTCTGGGAGGTTAATAAAGGCCTTCTGACATGAATCAATGCATTTGTGTTAGAAAAATATCCATATTTAAAACTTTATAAACCGTTATCTCTAGCTTTCGCTACACTGTCGTATGTGCTTTCATGGTAGAGTGGCAGTGAGCGGATGGCTTGGACATAGGACGTAGCCATAGCGTAAGCTCCAGTGAGAATATGCTAGTTTTGTTTATATCAAATCAAAGCCAGACTCCTCTAGCAACTGACTAAGCTTAAAATTTTACAACAACATGTTTACAGTATACAATAAGGAAGGGTTTTAAAGAAAGAAGTAATCATGCCAAAATTGCCAAGTTATTAGCTTCAATAATTTTTTTTGTTATTTTGCAGCAATTTAACTACCATATTGACCCAAATATAGGACGACCCTGGTTATTAGATGACCCCTCTTTTTCGACATGTACTTTTTGGAAAATGGCTTTTTGAAAACCAAATCTTAAAAATAAATATTTTCAAAATAATTTTCATTTTGCATATTTTTCCTTTTTTAATTTTTGTTTTAAAAGTATGGTAAATACTGGTAAAATGTACCGACAATCACATCTAAAAATATACACTTTTTGATATAGCCTACCATAAAAATAACAGGTAGCTATCTGAATTACAACAATAAGGCTATCAATCTTGTAGTTAGCCTACCAACATTAACAGTAGAAGTGAAATCTTATTGTAGTCTTCAAATCTGGGTACTGTCCAGAGTATGTGAGTGGAGTGGAGCGGCAACAATTTCCCTTCCGCGCTCAGTGCATTTAATAATCGCTCCGCTCCAGCTCTGCTCCGGGTTCACAATTTCCCGCTCCCGCTCCACTCCTTGCTCACTGATATCAGAAACACCGCTCCACCTTCGCTCCGCGTCAAAAAAAATCAAAAATAATGTTTGAAATATAACGGTCCTGTTCATAACACATATTAAAATAAAATAAAAAAATACTAAAATAAAATAACAGGAGAGTTTGGAACACTAGTGTGCAAACTTTCCTACCACATACCAAGCTAATAACATTGTCAGCATTAAAAGAGTACAATTGCTGCTTTATGCCGTGCAAAGTTTGCAATGAAAATAAAAATACATTTTCGTCAGTTATTTTACCTATGGATCGCTGCATTTCTTACAGATTTCTGCTCATTCGAAATCGGATACCATTACATTTGTTTTAATGTATTAACAGAGCGACTGCTTGTGAATTAGTGTTGTACCTGTTTAAATCATGCTTTCACCTAAAAATATTCAGTATCTAGAAGGAACAAACTAATTCCTTGTGAACTATAATTTACCGCTCACGTCTATTGCCGTCATCATTAGATCATCATTACAACACACATTATATTACGTATTTCTTGGCACACTCGTTTTATGCGTATTTGGTGCCACCTATTGTTGTTGGGTGTATTATTGACATTTAAAAGTCTAGCCCCTGAATATAAGATGACTTTTCAGATTTGATGTGTTTTTTTCAGATGTATTTCCATTGAAATAAACATCTTATATTCGGGTCAATACGCTAGATAGACAAGTAGAACTGTACGTTCCACTTGTTTCTAATGATATTATTCAAGATTTGAATTCTGAAAGAATATTTAAATATTTTAGTGAATATTAAAGGTAGGGTAGGCAATTTCAGAAAGGCTAGCAATAGCAATCTAACGTTGAAAGCATAAAATCCCACCCTCCCTGCATAATCACTTTGCAAAGCCACACCTCCAAAATATACTAACATACACACTTGCAAAGCCAAGGCTAACCTGGGACACGATAAGAGACAGCAATGCAACACTGTCAGATTACCTCATGCCTCATTCACTGGCGAAAAAACATCACAGTAAAAAGCGGCTTCTATTCTCGCTTGGTTTGCAATAGCATTTCATGTCTGCACAAACAGAGTGTGCAGAAATATGCAAATACATACACTGATAGGCAGGTACGACAGCCTAATGTTCATAATGTTTGGACATAATAATCTGATTTGTCAAACATATTATGGTCCTACATCTTCCACATACAATATATACACAGCCAAACCAAAAATTCTTCAGACACCAGATATTATTTTAGATATTTTTTTACAAGTGGGTTCAGGACACTACAGTTCATGTTTGTAAGTGAATAAGTAAAATAAGTAAACTGTGACATATTATAATATTTTAAAATTAAAAGTCTTCATACAATGGACTACCAGTAAAACTGATTAAAATTGGGACCAAAAATTATTCAGACACTTTGACCTGACCATGTTTTGCTTAAGTGTTTTTTCTTTAATTGCTAATGTGACCTTTTTACACCACAGACTGAACAAAATTAAGCATTGCTGGGTAACTGGTCAGCAAAGTATTGATAGTTGTGTAAATAGTTTCATACTAACAGTGGTCTTTCAGATTGATTGTAATACCTTACACACCTCTCTATCAAAGTTATCTGACATGTTCAAGATGAATTTGTTCTTACACAGTTTAACTCTGAGTTCGTCGTCATATTATATCTACCATTTTCTAAACTATAGCGAATAAACTGATAACGTGAAAAATGTCGAAAGCGCCTGAATGAATTTTGATTTGACTCTACATATAAATACATTTAGATCACTTAAATTATTGATTGCTCTCGAGATGTGAAGAGACTTTCAACTAGCATAACAAAAATGCTTCTGAACCAAATCACCCCTGCCTTTAAAATGCCACTAAATAAAATAACTTAATATTCTTGAAAGAGTGAACAAGAGTCCAACAAATGCTTTTCTAAATAATGATTGTCTAGGGAACAGGTTGTAAAGGTGGTCTGTAGGCGTTCAGGGTGCAGTGTTTATTATGTATTAAGCATCTTCTCTGTTTTAAACTAAGTATTCAGCCAGATATCAAAGTCTTGTCATCAGCATTACAGCGACATCACCTCATTAGGCCAGTTGCTTGGAAACAAATATTGCTTATTATGCCGGGACATTTTTGTGTTTTATGTTTCTGAGCATTGCTAACATAGCACTGGCTTAATGTGTAAATGTTAACGCAGACAAGTGGATTGTTTATTTTTAGTTGGTTTTGTTCTCAAGTAGTAGTGTTCATTAAAAACAGAGTGAAATGGAGAATTCTTGCATCTTACAGCTTACAGCTTACAATTTGCATCATAGCTTTATTGACTATAATAAGAGAGAATGTGTTTTGTCACACTGTGACTCAAATGTACTGTAGAACTGGCATAGATTACCAAAAATATTTTAAATATTGTGTTCATTCACCTCATGTTGGTGCAAACTACGACTTTCATTCTAAAACACACACACACACACGATGGCCAAAAAGATACTTTGTAGGGCTGCACGATTAATCTCACGATGTTGTGAGGCGCGTTTAGTCAATGAAGCCGGTACTTTGATTAGTAGTAAATCTCCATCACGTGCGTTCAGCTGGAGCATTCAGAGGTGTATATCACTGACAAGCTACGCCAAATACGCGATTTGGCGTAGCTTGTCAGTGATTTACGTCTCTGTGTATTAATTGCTGCTCCAGCTGAACGCACGTGATGGAGATTTACTACTAATCAAAGTACCGGCTTCATTGACTAAACGCGCCTCACAACATCGTGCGATTAATCGTGCAGCCCTAATACTTTGATATTTCAGCTGCCTTTGTCTATACAATGAAAGTAAATGTGGTCCCTATTGACTTACACCGTTTCAACACTGATACCTCTTCTACAATAGTTTTCATTGTGTTCTTTAGAAGACAGATTTGGAATGACATGAGGGTGCGAAAATGCTGACAGATGTGCATAATTCAGCTTTTGATTTAAACCAACTAGCTGCATGTTAACATTACCGTCACCGATTACTGTATGTTCAGAAGCAATGCAAGTGGCCATCGAATTGTGACATTGCAATGACAGTTGCATTAGGAGATCTTTGCGTTGTGTGTGTGACACAACTGTTAATCTGCTTTCTGTGTTTGCCTTCAGGTGACCTTGGACAGTAGCTGCTGGTCTGGGACAGCTGAAGCACAGTTTGCAATCGTTAGAGCAATTACTACAAAAACAGAAGGCCACAGGGAGCAATTACACACTCACTGTTTACTCTCCTATGCTAGAGGCCAACAGGATCGAGGGACCGCTGATAGAAAGAATGGAGGAGAAAAGATGAAATCTAGCAAAAGGGCAATGAAAGAACAGGCGATAGGGCACAGGAAGAAAACAGAGAAGGCGTGTGAGATGAGTAAAGGGAAACATTTTGCTGGGGGGCAAAAATTTTGGAAAAATCCTCTGGAGAGGATCTGATGTTAGAGAGGAAACAAAGAAATCCAATACTCGATAATCACAATGAGAAGCTGGATTAGAAGATTTACACGGTACGTGGTAACACAACGTTCCCAGTTTGGGGTCAGTAAGATCCTCTCTTTTAGGAAAAAAGATAGTGTACCCAAAAATGAAAATTACCACATGATTTAGCCATCCTAGGAGTATACAGCATGACTTTCTTCTTTCAGATGAAGACAACCGGAGTTATATTAACAATGTCCTGGCTCTTTCAAGCTTTATAATGGCAGTAAATGGTTGTTGAGATTTTGAAGTCTAATAATATGCATCCATCCATTAAAAAAAATAATAATCCACACAGCTCTGAAGGCCTTCTGAAGCTAATTGATGCATTTGTGTAAGAAAAATATCCATATTTGAAACTTTATAAAACGCAACACTCTAGCTTCCGCTAGAGAGTTTAACAAAGGAAAAAACAGTCTCCTTTTGGCTTTTATCAAAATCCTCCAGCTTTTTTCTTTACAAATCCTCGTTTTGTACCTATGTCATGTGCTGGAAAGCCGGACTTTCATTAACGCGCAAACCACAGCTAGTAGAAGCTAGAGATTATAATTTATAAAGTTTTAAACACAGATCTTTTTCTTACTTAAATGCATCGATTCACTTCAGAAGGCCTTTATTAAACCCCCGGAGCCTTGTGGAGCACTTTTTATGATGGATGGATGCACTTTATTGGACTATTAAACATTAACACCCATTCACTGCCATTGTATAGCTTGGAAGAGCTATGATATGTTTTTAATATTACTTTTTAATATAACGACTGTATTCGTCTGAAAGAAGAAAGTCATATACACCTAAGATGGTTTCGGGCTGACTAAAGCATGGGGTAATTTTCATTTTTGGGTGAACTCTGCCTTTAAATTGATCTAAAGTTATTGTAAATACTGTTACAAAAGAATTATACTTCAAATAAATGCTGTTCTTTAGAGATTTCTATTCATCAAAGTATCCTGAAAAAATGAAGGCTTCCACAAAAATACTAAGCAGCAAGACTGTTTTTAACATTGATAATAATAGGACTTGTTTCTTGAGCAGCAAATGAACATATTAGAATTATTCTGAAGGATCATGTGACACTGAAGACTGGAGTAATGATGATAAAATTCACCCCATGATTTATTCACCCTGAAGCCATCCTAGGTGTATATGACTTTATTCTTTCAGACGAATACAATCGAAGTTATATAAAAAATTTGCTGGCTCTTCCTAGCTTTATAATGGCAGTAAATGGCTGTTGAGATTTTAAAGTCCAAAAAAGTGCATCCATCCATTATAAAAATTGCTCCACACAGCTCAAGGGGGGTTAATAAAGGCCTTTCAAAGTGAATCAATGCGTTTGTATAAGAGAACAATATCCATATTTAAAACGTAAATCATAATCTGTCATATGCACATTCACAAGAGAGTGGGATTCCAGTGGAGGACACAGGACGTAGGTGTAGCGTAATCTCTGGTGAGAATATGCTGGTCTCACAAGAACCAAGTTTTGTTTACAGGAGCAAAGGAAAACTAGTCTCCTCTCAGCTTATATCGAAAACCTTCAGCAATTTTCTTTACAAATATTCACTTGTATTTCTAATTTGTGACCGTACAACAGTTAGTAGAAGCTAGAGATCATGGTTATAAAGTTTTAAATACAAATATGTTTACCCAAATGCACTGATTTGCTTCAGAAAGCCTTTATTAACCACCCAGAGCTGTGTGGAGCACTTTTTATGATGGACGGATGCACTTCATTGGACTATTGAATATTAACACCCATTCACTGCCATTGTAAAGCTTGGAAGGGCCAGGACATTTTAACTTTTTAATATAACAGTTGTTCATGGTGAGCAAATCATGGGGTAACTTTCATTTTTGGAAAAAATATCTCTTTAAACCGACTAAACTGAAAGGCTGTTACAAAAGACTTACATTTCAAATAAATACTGTTCTTTTGAGCTTTCTATTCATCAAAGAATCCTGAAAAAATGTATGATGGTTTCCACATAAAGCAAGAATGATTTTAACATTAATAATAAAAAGAAACATTTCTGGGCAAATGAGCATATTAGAATGAGTTCTAAAAGATTGTGTGACACTGAAGACTGCCCATTTGATGCATTTTAAGCAGGTGAAAAAAAATTGTGAAAAATACTGTAACACTCAGTAGCCTACTACTTTTTTTTTCTCTGGATGGATTTCAATCAGACAAGCTCACTGTTTTCATGCTCTCTTCTATCTGTCAGCACGGATGCTAGCCTGGCTGATCCGAAGGTTGTTCTCAGTACGGCTTGAAGAGGCAGAGGTGGAAGAGGTCAGCACTCTCACTGGTGACAGAGAGAGATGTACAACCCCTCAATCTCATCTCCGAAAAGGACACAAGACTCTCTGCTGCAATCACAGGCTTTAAATCCATCTCTCCATCCTGACCTTTCCCGTACCGCACGAAGGAGAAGACGAGAGGTGGGCGGGGGTGACGGGGGGGATTAGCAATAGCCTGGAAAATCTTCATTTCCAGTTTCAGCGATTGAAACAATTGATTATACCACTGTATCTCCTCAAGAAAGGAGAAAAACCTTTCCCGTGGATACAGCAGCGCTCCAGCTGAGCACATAAACTCAGAGAAACATCCGAAAAAGCATTTAGTTAAACATCACGGATGGCATTTTCATTATTCATTAACATTTATTTCCAACTCGGCAAAGAGTTACTGTGGACACCTGCGGCGAGGAAGCTCCTGTCCGACTTCTTGATTGGGTGGAGGGATGGGAAAAGAGATGGAGAGCTGACTAGAGAAATGAAGGGGACTCGGTGGAAAAGAGACTTGTTCTGCAGGGCAGAGACCCTTAGTGGCCATACATCAGCTTGAAAGAAAATAAAAGATTTAGCATTCTGTCCTACTTACCATCAAACATCCTGGCATTCCCTTGTTATTTTAACAGCTCCTGGTTCAATTTTTAATGTGGGCATATGTTTATGCTAAAACTGCACCCTGCTGCTTTCTGCGTCCGCTCCAAGACAACAAAATTCCCATCAATCTCACTGAACTCAGATTAAAAAAAAAGATTTGGGGACAAAAAACATGTGACATGATTGCAAAGGCTCACTGCTGGTCATGAAGGTCAAAATATCAATAAAACAGCAGCAGAATTATGGATCGGGTTATTTTCAGTTCCTGTAACTCATCTGGTCGAGGTTGGCACTAGCAAAGCCAAGGTCGTGGGTTTGTTTCCCAAGGAAATACTCAACTAATAAAATGTTTACCTTGAATGCTCTCTAAGTCCTTCTGGGTAAAAGTGTTTGTCAAATGGATGAATGTAAATTTATGAGGGACTTGACATGAGAAGAGGAGCTCTCCCAAAAGATGAAAGACTTTGATATGGTGAAAGCTCTGGCACTCACACAGATGCATACCACACATTTCTGAATGAAACATTTTGATAGATTTGACAGAGCCGGGGGAATCACAATGAACCCATTTTAACTCTGTAATGTCATGTATTTCAGAGTGAAACAGAATAAGACACAAAAATTTGATTTTTTTCCCATTGATAATTGATTGTATCGTAAAAAAAAAATGGATGTTACATACCAGATCCGACGGCAAGTTTGCAGTTGATTGAGGTGGAAAATTTACTCATCCTCATGCCGTTCCTGTACGACTTTCTTATTTCTGTGGAACACAAAAGAAGATATTTTGAAAACATTTTAAGTGAACTATCCCTTTAACATTTTAAAAATACTTTTTTGTTTAATATTATTTTAAACAATGTTTTTTTTATTACATTTATATAAATAAAGTTACATTGCCTACAATGTATAAATAGCTATTTACAGTAACTACTGGTTAGTGTTCCTAAACATAAGAGCTTTGCAAATTTTTGAGATTTAAAAAAAAACTGCATTTTTTTAGTTGTAGTGCAGTCATGATGGGGTTGATGCGAGTGTACATCTCAAAATTCTGACTTTTTTCTCAGAATTGCCAGATAGAAACAATTCTGCCTTTTTTCTCCTAATTGTGTGATAAACTTGCAAAAGTCAGAACTGCAAGCTACAAACTTGCATTTGTGAGAAAAAAGTCAGAATTGTGAGTTTGTTTGCAATTCTGACTTTATAACTTGCAATTGTGAGTTTATATTTTCACAAATTTTGAGAAAAAAAAAGTCAGAATTAAATTTCATTTCTCAGAATTTTGTTTATATCTCATAATTCTGACAATTCTGAATTCACAATTGAGTTTATATCATGACATTTTGACAAAAACAGGTCAGAACGTTACGTTTATCATGCAATTCGGAGAAAAAAAGTCTGATGCTTTATAACTTGCAATTGCGAATTTATATCTCATAAATTCTGAGAAAAAAAATCTGAATTGCAAGTTTGTCTCACTTCTGACTTAATAACACAATTTTAAGTTTATATCATGCAATTCTAAGAAAAAAAGTCAGAATTGTAAGTTTATATCACACAATTCTGACTTCATTTTTTAGAATAACAAGTTTATATCTCGCAATTCCGACTTTATAACTTGCAATTGCGAGTTTATATCTCACGATTCTGAGAAAAAAAGTCACACAATTTTGATTTTAACTCGCAATTGTAAGTTTATAATCACATTTTCAAAATCATGAGAAAAAGTCAGAATTGCGAGTTTATATTCCACAATTCTGACTTTATAACACAGAATTGCAAGTTTATCTAACGATTCTGAGAAAACAAAGCATAATTCTGACTTTATAACTTGCAACTGTGAGTTTATATCTATAAATGTTGAGAAAAAAAGTCAGAATTTATATTTTATATCATGCAATTCTGAACTAATTTCTCAGAATTGCGAGGTTGTATCACAGAATTGTAAGAAAAAATCTGAATTATGAGATTGTGAGAAGTCACAATAACTTTTAAATTCATTGGCGGAAACAGGCTTCATTAGGTAACTCAAGGTGATATGATAAAAAAAAATGTTTTGATTTTTCAAACTGATATTGAGAAACGAATCAGATCAGAGAATGTTTTAATGGCTCTAAAAATAGAGCATGGGGCGAATAACAAGAAGTGTGTTACTTATAGTATCCTGAATGTAAAATGTTAACTTTATCCTAAATGCACTATAAGGTAAGTCGCTTAGGCTAAAAGTGTCTGCAAAATGTACATATCATGTAAATGGCAAGTGTTTCCGATACATTGATTCATTTGTGGCGGCCCACCACAATATCAAAACTGATCAATCAAAGTGCTTCATTCGCATTACAGAAGTCATTGGTATCTAATTCTAGATCGTATATATGTGTCCCTGGACCACAAAACCAGTCTTAAGTAGCAGGGGTATATTTGTAGCAATAGCCAAAAATACATTGTATGGCTCAAAATGATCGATTTTTCTTTTATGCCAAAAATCATTAGCATATTAAGTAAAGATCATGTTCCATGAAGATATTTTGTAAATTGTCTACCATAAACATAAAAACTTGATTTTTGATTAGTAATATGCATTGCTAAGATCTTCATTTGGACAAATTTTAAGGCGATTTTCTCAATATTTAGATTTTTTCTCACCCTCAGATGCCAGGTTTCCAAATAGTTATATCTCAGACAAACATTGTCCTATTTTAACAAACAATATATCAATGGAAAGCTTATTTACTCAGCTTTCAGATGACGTAAAAATCTCAATTTCGACAAATTTACACTTATGACTGGTTTTGTGGTCCAGGGTCACATATATGGCTGGATCCGATTTTTAGTCATAGTCAGTTTAAGTTAGTTAGTTAGTTAGCATAGTTTCTGTTTTGTTCCGTATTATTTGTCGATGTCACAGTTTGCAGATGAGTGTTATGCAAAAGTTTCATGTACTCGTGACTCTTAGTACTCTTGGTACTCAAGATTAACATGAGATTGGCAGAAACTGAGTGTTATGTCTGCTTTGTGCAGCCTAGGACAGCTGAAATCACAAAGATCACTTGTTTTGGATTTGTCTCAGTAATGAACGACAAACTGTTCTACTTTGTACTTTGCACAGTCATTTTTATAGTTGCACTCAAGAAATGTGCTGTTGTGTTAATGCTGATTTCTTGTTTTATTGTTGACAAAGATTATAAACTAAGCTGTTGCGGGAGACTTACTTGACAAGCTTTTTGGCAGAGAGCAGAAAAAAGCCATTTGTGCCAATGAACACAGAACAAAATGGAGGCAAATGTGACAATCAAAGTAGCAAAAGACAGAGAGAAAGACACATCCCTACAGCTTGGCGCCAAACGCGGGGCGAGGGATGGTAGAGAGGATGAAGAGGAAGTGATGAGAGGCCCAAAGGAGAAAAGCGCCTGATGAAATGATTGCAGGATAGAGAAAATACAAGAAGAAGGAGATGGATGCTAGAAACACGAGTCTGTGGCACCAGCACACTCTGTAATCATCATACTCCTCATTTCCCCTTATTCACCACCTATATTGTCTCCATCAGGAGCATCACACTCACACACAAACACACTCAAGCACACAAACAGTGAAGAAAACAAGAATCCGGACCTGATTACCTATTGTGCAGAGTATATTATTGCAACAAAAAAAACAACAAATGCACACACACGGTTCAAAACCTCAGCTCTAGCCTTTCCGAGCCACATTAGCCTAGCAAAGAGAGACGCCAACGTAAAAACCCAGCTGAAGAGTGGGAGGAAACAGGCGGCCTGCAGTTTCTATGGAGATTTCAAACTTGATCATTCAGCTACCATGGCGGCTCAGACAGAGCCGTCAAAGGTCATCATTTATTATATCTCTCATCAGCCTGGTGTGTGTGAGCGCGTTCGCGGGAGTCAATGAGTTCGGCGTGCGGCGAGGCGTGATCACAGTGAATACACAGTTCTGTTTACTGTGTATGAATTATGTTTACCACGTATGGCGACTTTTATAGCTCGTCTTCTTTGAGGAGAAAGACTGACAATAGTGGATAAAAGAGACGGGCGATGGATGGCAAACTGAGAATGGGAAAAGAAAGAGAGAGAGGAGGAGGAGGACTAAGGCATGGAGTGAAAGAACAAGCTTCAATGATGTCACTCAAACGCCAGGGATTCATTAGTCAGACAGCAATGCAGCAACTCAGCCGTGAGATAGTGAAACATTTCACACTGGGCTTTTCCAATTCTCCCCACCTCTCCTTTCTTTCTTATCCTGCTAGGTTCCCTTTCTTGTCAGTGATCTTGGCGAGGGTCAGAGCTTTAAAACCGAAACTCTGTTGTTCTGTCAAACAGACACCCAAACCAGCGGTGTGGTTTCATTTGAACATTGAAAAGGCAGGTCGGTCTGGCCAAGAAATGTACGGCTTTTGGAGCTTGTCTAGGGGAGACTGGGTAAGATTTGGCACTTTTATATACGAGGGTTGAATGTGAACATCCATTATTATAAAATGATTTGTGTAGGCTACAGTGAACAAACAAACATTGTAATTGTCTTTTATTTATCTTTTCATTGACTATATTGTCTAGTTTGTGAATCAGTAGTTTTGATCAGCAGTTTTTAGTACAAGCCGTGGATGAAATGGGTGACTTGTCAGACTTCCAAAAAGGAAGACCGTTCACCATCTGTAACTTTAACAGCCCAATTGTTTTGTGTTTTAAACACAACAGTCTTTTACGATAATAAATGCATATGCAAAGCATTGCAAGATTTCAGAGAAGAACCAACATGAACTTCAACATCTGCACTTACCAAATAAATCAGCTTGACTAATATTATCAAACAACTGTGGACAGTTTTGAAGGATGGTAGCTGTAATAAATAGTGTTAAAACACAGTGATAGTTCACCCAAAAATGAAAAGTTTGTTAAGGCCTTCGTTCATCTTTCTGACTCGGCATAGACAGTAAGAATGGGCGATATGGGCTTAAAAGTATGTCACGATAATTTCTGGTATTTACGGCTATAACGATATCAATTACGATAATTCAGGGAATCCTTTTTCTTTAGAGACAAGTATTATCTTTTCCTATTTTTACCCAAAAAACGTTGGTGTAATGTAATGTAATGACTGTTTAATTCATACTGGAAGCCGGAGGGCGCCCTTGCACAGAAACTCCACATAATAGCAGAAGTAATAGTACTGATCAAGCTCCAGGAAATCCCTAATATGGACAAGGGTATCCAGTTATTGCTGTAGCTGAATAAAATGGAGATTGAGAGATTTTAACTGAGGAAACTTAAAGACAATAAACATACAGTTGCAACAATATATGGTTTATCTGTGTTCTTCAAGCAATCTTGGGTATTTTTTTAAGGATGAAGTATATTTATAATGCAATGCTAATCGACATAGCCTTTATCACTGTGTGTAATCCCTATTGAAAAAACAGCATATGTTGGCATGCTGGTCTTAGCTGGTTTATGCTGGTTATTTGCTGGTTTATGCTTAGGGTTGGGTATCGTTTGAGGTTTTTTCGATACCGGTGCCAAATCGATACTTTTAAAATGGTACCGGTGCCAAAACAGTGCCTGAATCGATACTTTAAAAAAAAGCCACAAAATGGTGGATAACTAAAAAGTTCTTTAAATTGAACAATGTATTAAAAGTTTAAAGTATGCATTAATATTTAAGTAAATACAAAACACGACAACAATAAAACCTAAGCCACCTAACTCAACTACAATAACTTAACAGCTTCTTTTGCAGAAATATGACCAAATTTGCCTTCTCTGGCAAAATACGACACCTCTCCTGACTTACTGCATGTTAATCGGTGAAGACCTTTTTGCTAGGGATGGTATGACTGGGGCAGGGGTCGTTCACACTGATAGTGCCAGCTGATGTCCACAAACTGTCAAATACGGTGCATTTGCTGCACGTCGCGGTGTCTGAATCATTTCTCGTGAAATATAGCCACACTTTAGAACATTGCGTTTTTTGGATTTTAAGTTAAGCACGTTTAATGTAGCTAGCTAAGTTAACGGCAGACCACCTGCTGCAGTCAGAGCAAGTTTAACGATAGTTGCTGCATTCACACGTTTCTCTGGTGGTGTAATTTCCAGACGATTTGTGCATTTAATTCAATATATGAAAATGGACAGTAACTACAAAGATGTCTTGGATTTGTATCATCAAAGCTTTCTGATGTTCACGTGAGTTTTCTCATTCAGGAAATATTTTTTCCGATCATTCTGACACCCCATGAATGCAGTATTTAAATTTAACTAGCGATCATGCATGTTGATGAATCAATGCTTCTTACATCCGTGTCATAGCACCAGAAGACAAATATTTTAAATCAACAGTTCATGCATTTAAGTGGCACCGAAATTCGCGTTCTGATGAAACCAGTAAAGGACTAGCATAGCTAAGGACCAGCTAAACCAGCATCAAAACCTAGTCTCGCGTAGCCAGACCTTCAGACTGACGGCTGAAGGTCTGGAACTCATGGCAGCTTTCATTGGCCAAGTCCCGTCCATAAGACTGTTTGATCGACATGTCAAACAACCAATCACAGTTCGTTTCGTTCAGTGTCACGTTTCTTTGCGTGGAAATGCCCCCACAACAACAGACTGGCGTGCAACAAGTCAGTCATTGAAATAACCAGCATTGAAAGATAACGAAGCAGAGGGAGAACAAGCAGTAAGTCAGTAATTTGTTCGCGAACAACAATGGCGTCTGCATAAGCACATTTTAGCAAAACGCCGAGTAAATCAGTCTGCGCTTTGTTTCCCGGCGGACCGAAAATAAACGCGACACTCGCGTCTTCCCGGAAATCCAGTCAAATTCAACTAATCAGATGACGACTTCGACATTCCTGAAGTGTTTCCAGTTAAGCGTACCATATGCATCAGACATTTAGCCAACATTCCGTGGGCGTGACGTCTGAGGCTGAGACTAATCAAAACCTACCTAACCAGCATATGCTGTTTTTTTTTCAACAGGGATACTATAAAATAGTATGATTTCTGCCTCATTTTGTAATATGAAGCCATCCGTCTGATCACAAAAAGTTATTTCAAACACTCTATGTTATGAAGTTAATTTGGAGAAAAAGCATATCAATAAATTATATCTTTGTTGGACAACAGGTTCGTAAACAGGCTTGTACACATGCAAAATTGTATTGCACACATGCTACTGTAGTAGATTTATTCAACTCAGACCGATTTTATTTGTCGCACTGTACAGCCCTGAACAAACCAGTTCCAGACCGTAGAGGCATCTCCTCATTTAGTAATAAACTTTCAATTTCACGTCCGCCTTCTGCCATGTCACTTTGTACTGTTGCGTACAGAAATAATGTCAACAACTAGACCTTATCGTTATTATCGCAGGAAGACTAATTGTTATTGTGGGAAGAATTTTGATCGGTAAATCACAAATGATTAGATATTGCATATTCCTAAGTTCTTCAGTTCATCGTCTGTATATTCTGGTTTGAAGTAAGCTCGGCAACAAAAATTCAAGTTATCTGTTGTGTCAAAACCTTTAGACATGTTTACTTTGACTGTTTTATGTGTTATGTGCTTGCAAATGAGACTCAGTGCGTCTGGGTTTTAAAGTAGTCAACATTTGAGTACTAGATCAAAACCTTTCATCAAAGTTCTCTTAAAACCAAAACAATTGGTTCTTGTCTTAGGACAACCTTGATAAACTTTTTTGATCCACTTCAAATGTTGACTACTGTACCGTGTCAGCAGCACCACACGTATGCATCGTGGTACTCCCGTGAATGCACGTCAAAGACTAACTGGAAAGAAAAGAAATTGCTAAATAAAGTCATTATTTTCATTTTCTTTGCGCACAAGTATTCTCGCAGCTTTATACGGTTGAACCGCTGATGTCACATAAACTATGTCCTTTCTGGGCCTTGAACGTGTCAGTTATGGAACGACATGAGGGTGAGTAATTAATGACAGAATTTTAATTTTTGGGTGAACTATACCCTTTAATAATGAAACATTGTCCAACCCCTGTATGTTGTCTTCTATACAAGAAAAAATATTGTCAGATAAAATTTAATAGCTGCTTCTAGCTATGTTTATTTCAAGGTATCTGTTACCCCAGGTTAGTGGGTGAGATGAGCTGATCCAAGTTTAAAACTGATCCAAATTGTTCCTTATTTTACAGCATGTGTAAAAAAAAAAAGAAAATATCGAATACTTGACTAAAAAGTATCTGTCTGAAGAAAAAAAAAAAACACCACTCCTTTAGGCCTAAGCTACAAAACTGCATAAAATCTTTACTAAATATTATATGATCTGAAATGGTTCACATTTATTTATTTATTTATTTAGTTAAAGCTCTTTTCACCCCCCAAAAATAAAAAAAAATATCACAAAATTATGAGTATATTTTTCACAGTCGTGTCTGCATAGGTGCAGCAGTCTGTAATAGGTGCCAGTGAAAAATATGACTCATTTTATATCATAGTAACTTTTTGTTTAACAGGTGTATCTTATCCAAACTTAAACATTAAAAAGAAGTCAGAACATTTTTGTTCCGAGTTCTTCAAGAATGTTGCAATCATGGAGCGAGACTCAATATGTGCTGCTGCATGAAGCGAATAAAGGGCGCCTACACTCTAGAGAAAGCTCTTTGATCGATATAAACACCTGAGATTCATTTAGAGAGAATGTAAAAAGCCAGTCTGTGTCAGTCTGTGGATTTCTAAAAGCACAACTGGACTTTGCCCCTTCATAAAAGTGCATTTAGTATTTTCAATTATGATTAAAAGACAAAGGTGCAGAACTGGAGGAACAGACTCTTGAAAAATAAACCTATGAAGCATACGTAAAGAGAAATGAAGAAAGCAAGAGTATGTTTGTACACACAGACGAGACAACACAACGTTTCAGAGTGAATGGCATCTTGAGGTCTTAACAGAGGAGTACATTCTCCCTGAAGAGCACATATGAAAGCTTCCAAACATACAAAGCTCTCCTACTGCTCTGACACTCTGGAAAGTCTTCACGGCAACAAACAGCACCAGCGCAAATGGTTTATTGGCGATTGTTCGCTTCAAGGCGCATTGTTGTGAGCTACAAAGGCTTGAAAGAAGCTAGAGAAACAGAAATAAAAATGGGAGGCATCTGTTAGCAGCAGATGAGTGAAAGATTGAGGTCGTCCTCCTCCAGATCCTCATTAAGTATTGAGGCTCCAAATCGGAGTCTGCAAACCCTGCCGTTCCGCACGGTGTCAAATGTCTGATCGCTATCTCCAGCTGCAGGCTGAGTCGTCGAGCACAGGGACCTGTGTAGCTCAGAAGCCCAGTGTTCCTGTCAGACTGGAGCACAGACAGCCCGCGAGTGACTGAACAATCACAGAAAACTCCGGCGCAAATTTACGCGCAATTTTGTTTCATGTTATACATCGAAATTCACCCCTCTAGGCAGTTCTTCCTGGGGGGATTCAGCAGAGGCACTCAGGCTTGTTGTGTTTTTGACAAACGAATGAAATGTTCCTCTGACGCCGTCAGTACCGGTGTCGGCGTACGTTACTGCAATATCACGGTCTTCATCACGAATATGTTGTGGCTTGAGACTTCTGTGGGGCTCGCCATTTTTTACAGCATATGGCAGCTAATGTATTTCTCAGATATTGAATGAATGGCACTGCTCTCTGCTGCTGCTTTATAGGTTAATTAAAATTTCATATTCGCAGCTTTTTATCGCCATATTGGTGTGTTAAATGGCAGATATAAATTATCGTTAGTCCCCTCTAAGCTATTTATGAGAGGGCTGTTAGACTAGTGCTAGTGGCTTGGCGGTTGTGCACAAAATGTTCTCCCATAGACTCGTCTTTCTAGTGTAATACACTGTCCTTAAAGACTGACTATAGCAAATTAGAGACTGAGAAAATAGCCTTGGATGGTGAGCTGTGACGGAGCCTGTGGATTGAACAAGCTCACTTAAGAACAAAGGCCTTTACTGAATGAGTTGGTGATTTAAACAATAATGAATGAGTGAGTGCAGTGCCATATTGATCACTCAGTTCGAGATGTTAATAGTTAACTATAGTTAATAGTTCACCCAATAATGAAAATTCTGTCATTAATTACCCATTACATTCATCTTCGGAAAACAATTAAGATATTTTTAATGAAATCCGAGAGCTTTCTGACCCTGCATAGACAGCAATGCAACCACGTTCAAGGCACAGAATGGTAGTAAGAACATTGTTAAAACAGTCCATGTGACATCAGTGGTTTAACCGTAATTTTATGAAACTATGAGAATACTTTTTGTGTGCAAAGAAAACAACAATAACGACTTTATTCAACAACTTCTTTTCTTTTCCGTTCTTTTTTTTTAGTATTGGTGTCTGTAATTAATTTTGTATCAGCTGCAGCTCTTTCATGGACGTGTGAAATGGTTGCACTTGGTGAGCTACTGAAGCTATTTGTTGCTTTTTTTTAATCACAATCAAATTAAACCAAATTCCATAGTCTAAACGCCCTGGATATCAAGTGAAATCTGCACTGAGAAACTCTTTCAGTGGCTGCGACGTAATGACAAGCGTTGGCATGTTTACATCCTGCCAGGATGGCATCTAGTGTTTCTTGTCTCTGCCGTTTGTAAGCTCTTTCAGTAGCTGTGGTCTACTAAAAGCCTCAAAGGTATCAGGGCTAAAGTGGAGAGAACAAAGACGTGGGTCTTTAGAAAGTTTTATTTGTCTACAGGCATCTTCCCATTTAGTTCTCCACTTCCTATCGCTAGGAAAGCAGATTAAATTGCTCCTATTATTGCCCTTTGACTGAAAATTCAAACAAAAATCCCTGCAATGTGGCATCGTATCAATATTTTATTTTCCGAGTTTTCTGGTAAAAATAGCAACAGGTAGCGCCAGTAGCTCAGTAGTCCAAAATATGTATAAAATGTTCTGTTTTTTTTTTTTTTTATTAAATGTAAATCTTTTATGTGTTTTCTACTACATATTTCATTAAGAGACATCATTTATGTTGTATTAAGCCATACAAGTCTTAATACCAGAGGTTCCCTTTAAAGAAATACTTGGTCCATGCTAGCAGGCAAAGTTTTTTTTATTGAGCATGGCCAAAATGCCTGACAAAACTAATTAAAAAAAGGCAGTGAGCAGAGGAAGCGGGCCAAATTGCCAAGTCCATCACAAAAAAATTCAGCTCCACAATATCTCGGAGCAACCTTATTCCGCCAATGTATTGCAAGGAGCACGTTTCTGCCTGCAGCCTTCAGCTGGATACACGCGCTTCATTCTCCGCCCGCCACGTTCACCTTTACTCTAAGCGGAAACCTCGGGTCACAGTTCATTGCTGCGCACTGGAACTCAGGTATTACTAAAACACGAACTGCAGGGATGTCGGGGTGGACTGAATGCTCGACAGTTCGGAACAATACAAACACCTCCCCTGCAGCCTCCTGAAGGGATAAGCATCTCATTCATTCCGCCTGCTCAGGGTCATTACCGCTCATGCGCATACTGTGCAAATACTGCACGCTTACCGTCAATATTTTGACTCCCACGGAAATGAAATCACTTCTTGCTTTAATTACATTGGTTTGCAGCAGTAAACGAAACACATAGCCCAACCTAAGAGCAACACAGCCACTCACTGTGGAGATCTGCTTCCAAACACACGCACACATACTCGACTCTCATTACACGCCACGCGCCAAGAGAGCTGGTGCGCGCAGGCAGGTGTGCTACGTTCCACTCTGCCTCCAAGGTACCAGCATATTTAATTAACCTCCCAGCTGGCCTTCTACCTCTCCCAGCACACACACACACACACACACACACACACACATACACACACAGCAGACATATGCTCCTTAATTACTAGGCACATTTCCGTGACTGCTAAGAAAACAGTAGATTGTAGAGTAGATAGCGACAAATACTCAACATGCAGTTAAATATGCATGCGTTAATTACTATGCACACCAGCTTCTGCGGTAAGAAACCAAGGTGTGCGTAGTCGGCCTCCCGTTCTATAATATAAAGTTTGCTTTGTAAATGCCACGGCGCTCACTTGCATACTAATAAGATAAATTGAACACAGAACCCCGAAAGCCCTAATGTTTTTATATTCTCCATCTGTATACCAGACCTTTTTCATCCTCACAAGATGTTATTGATGATCCCCATTTCTATTTGTGCAAAACTAGGTCTTCTGCAGTAGGCGCGCTTCGCCTGCACACAGGTTAGCCTAATTAAACGCCGTTATAAAATATGGATGTTCGCCTTATAGTTATGCTCCTTCTGTTTCATATGGTAATGCGATTAAAGTGAATGAGAAGTGGGAAAAGTCATCAATAAGAAAACGGGGACGAGGCGAGCGCTTTTATGAGTGGAAATCAGCAGGAGTACAGGCCGTGTAAAGCAGGAATTAGCCTTTAAAGCTTCTTCCTGAACCACCATGCACTTAAAGCAGTTAACACTAGCAGACAGCGCTGAGTTTTCATGAACGCCTGCGGCGTCTGACCTCACATTTACATTAGCATCTGCCGCGCTTCCCTCCAACTGCCATTTATCTGTTATCCTTCAATCACTTTAGGACAGCTCTTACAGTAGCTGGGGTGTAACTAGTTATCATGGGGTATTTGTGATGAAGGATGAAATACCGTCGTGTCCAAAAGATGGATATCAGCACTGAAAAGCAGCAAGGATGATGATGAATAATTTTACGTTCAATTCAGATTTGCAAATTGCTTCTTTTTAAATAAATTGTTCAAACTGATTCACAAATCAGCCCGAATTGGTGAGAATACTGTGTTGTTACCTGAATGATCCACAGCTGTGTTTTTTTGTTTAGTGATAGTTGTTCATAAGTCCCTTGTTTATCCTGAACAGTTAAACTGCCTGCTTTTCTTCAGAAGCCAGCGGGGGCAGTGTGATGCTTTGGGCAATGTTCTGCTTGGGTCCTGCCATCCATGTGGATGTTACTTTGACACGTACCACCTACCTAAGCATTGTTGCAGACCATGTACACCTTTTCATGGAAATGGTATTCCCTGGTGGCTGTGGCCTCTTTCAGCAGGATAATGTGCCCTGCCACAAAGCAAAATGGTTTAGGAATGGTTTGAGGAGCACGAGTTTGTGGTGTTGACTTGGCCTCCAAATTCCCCAGATCTTAATCCAATCGAGCATGTGCTAAATAAACAAGTCCGGTCCATGGAGGCCCCACCTCACAACTTACAGGATCTGCTGCTAACATCTTGGTGCCAGATACCACAGCACACCTTCAGGGGTCTAGTGGAGCCCATGCCTTGACGGGTCAGGGCTGTTTTAGCAGCAAAAAGGGGACCAACATAATATTAGGGAGGTGGTCATAATGTTATGCCTGATTGGTGTATATCAGGAGCATTTTCTCCGAGGAGGCAAGGGAGGCAGTGCCTGCACAACAAATCAAGTAGACAAAAAGTCATAGTACAATAAAACAATGCAAATATTACAAAATATGACATAGTAAAAAAAGTAATAAATAAAGTGCAACTGTCCAACAGCAACACCAGCCGATAAAGTTACAGGGAGAGTCTGCATCTCTCTCGCTTTCCCTGAGCCCATTGAGTTTTAACAGACCCCCTAAAGCGTGCTGTGAGTTTGGTGGGGGGTGATTGAGAATGAATGGGGGAAAGTCACGTGAGAGGAGGCAATGCCACCATTGCGACATGATTAGATATGACTGGTTATGATTGGCTGTGTCTGAATGAGCAATATAATGTAGTGAAAGTAGCTCACAAACTCATATATCAGCACTTTCTCAAGTCAACATCAAACTTGGCCTAAAAACATGATCTGTGATTTTTATAAGTGAGAAATCAGCTTCTTGAAATTAAAGAACATCTCTGCGTCTGTGACCAGTGTTTACCGAGCTGTAATGACTGATGATCCGAAAAAAGTTTATTATGAAAAAGTACAGCTGAACTTAATTTCATAAATAAAATGTATAATCGTTTAAGTAAAATATATTGTTTAAATTGTTACTGCCTTGAGTTATTATTTTGGAACAAATATAAAGTTCTTTAAAAATAAATTATGAGATGTATACTTGGTTTTAATAAATAGAACAACCTGTTAATTATTTTGGTTTGGAAAAATACAATATAGGTTTTTATTATGGTTGTAATGTTGATTTAACCAAGAAAATGTGACTGGGACATGAATTTATTTTTTTAATCTTTTTTTTTTTTTTAAATGCCTCGTAAAATTAATTTGAACAAATATCATGAATTATTCATTCATTAATACAATGTTTTAAAAATGTTAAAAAAAAACACTTTGAAATGGTGGTCTATGTACTGTATATTTTTCTAATAAAATAAATTAAATTGATCCACATACAAAAAAAAAAAATCATATTCTCCCTTTAGCTTTCTGGATTTCTGTTTTTTAAAGTTTACAACTGGCAGGCTATAAATTGTTCTGTTGTCAATCAGTGTACATACTGTTTTCTGCCGGCTGTGCACGAGAAGATGAAGATGGATTTGCGGCAAACGCCAAATTGTCCAAGTAGACTTTGTTTTCAGAAAATAAATCCTGAATTAAGTCTATTTTATCACACTGGCAGTTTGTTTTTTTTAGTGCCCCCAAACTACACAGACTGCAGGAGGTTTGCCGCACACCAGAGCCTAAACCTTCAAGAAAAAAAACAACAGAAGCTTCCTTATTCTGTCCATTTTTCAGAGTCTTCTTAAAGCCAGCTGCACGGGGATTGACCCGGCTACACACGGATTAATGCTAATTAACAGAAACACTGAGGGAATTTACGGAGACATTAAATACTGTACATTCAAAAACTCAAGAGACAAATTAATAAAAATGAGTTGCAATAATAAAGTTCTCTGTGAGCGAACAAACGATGCTTCATTTCTGCTTCTCGTCTCGGAAGAGAGCGAATCCAAAACATTTGGCACCAAATTGTTTGTTCTGCTGCCAATAGTGCTGATTTGAATTTTAACATTAGTCAGAGGACATGGGCAGAGAGGGAACGGGGCAGGGAGCGAGAAAGAGAGGGACGGGGGAGCAGGGGCTGGTAACTACAATCAGTCACAGATGAGAGTCATTTGTCTCAGTCTGAAAGGCACTCATTCAATTATTCCCTAACTGTTTACTCTGGTGGGGAAAGAGACATGCAGGCAGGAGTATTGATTCATTTATTTTTACACCACACCATTAAACAGCAATACACAAGCAAAATAAGATTGAATTAAGTCTTCTCACTTCCACTGTACCAGCGGCCGGTTTTAAGGTAGTGCTTATCCGGCGGTCACAGACTCCCTCGCTCTCTTTCTTTCCCTCGGCGTGCGTCGGTGCATGCTGTGAGGGATAGCAGTAAATCGTTAGTTGTGAGACCGCCATAAATTGCTGACTCACGTAAAGAGATGGTGCCCAATTACACAGCAGGACTACCTGGCACTCCACATCTAATTGAGCTGCTATTTGAGCTTTTCAAAGTAATTTGTTATTTGAAAGATTTTTTGTCCATCCTAAAAAGTGTACAAAGCAAGCCGCACAGCCTGAGCCGAGAAGCAAGAAAGGAGCTTACTGACAAGTAGCTTTTACAGCCCAAATTAAGTTCTTGCTCATGTTGGCAGCAGCTCCGGCGCCCAGCAATGTTTGCTTTCTGTTTGTGCCCTTGCATTACTTACAAAACTTTTCCATCACATAGTCTCCGCAGCTAAGAGGTCCCCCATCGTATGTTATATGCGGCCAGTGAGCCATGAGGCTCTAAGTATAATTACTCAGTCCAGCAACGGCGCAAGGCAACAAACCCAATTTGCCAGAAAATGGAGATTCTAAATGGAGGATCAAGATGGATGTCCAAATGGAGGGTAATAGAGCAGATGGGCTATGATGGGATTTGGAGTGTAGCATCGACAACAACAACAACGGGAGGTAGAACAACAGGTTTGTTAAGCAAGTGTAACGGGAACAGACTCATGCAGGACTGGTTTTTCTCTAAACCAATTCTATTACAGCAAACACTACACATCATTTTTGATGTTAGAATTTGAAAGACCAACGCTCTCAGAAGAAAGCTACAAATGCTGTCACTAGTGTGGTACCTTTTCAAAAGGTACACTTTGGGACCTTATTTCCCCCCCCAATAGGTACATTTTAGTTTCTTAAGTGTACATATTAGTACTTAAATGGCACATTTAACTACTTTTTGAAAGGGTACCGTCCCAGTGACAGCTTTTGTACCTTTTTTCCCCATGAGAGTGCTGATATTTTACAGTGTATCCTCTAGGATTTTTTCCAGCAGTGGTGGCATTTCCACAGGGGGAGGTAGCATCACTCATAGGTAGGGTTGGGTATCGTTTTTTTTTTTTTTTCGATACCGGTGCCAAATCGATACTTTTAAAACGGTACCTGAACCGATACTTTTAAAAAAGCCACAAAATGGTGGATGACACAAGAATATATTTTTATTTGAAAAAAAGTGTTTTAAATTGAACAATGTATTAAAAGTTTAAAGTATACATTAATATTTAAAGGTGCCATAGAATGGAAAACTGTATTTACCTTGGCATAGTTGAATAATAACAGTTCTGTACATGGACATGACATACTGTGAGTCTTAAACACCATAATTTCCTCCTCCTTATATAAATCTGCTGTTTGCAAAAGACCACTGAAAAATAGGTTAATCCTAACATAACAGCGACTATTACATAATAGTCATGATCGTTAATAGTTATGCCCCCAACACCTGCATAGCCCAATCATCAGAAGTTCTGCAGCTAGACTATTGTGAAAAAACAAAGCGAGGACAATAGCGAAAATGGCAGATCACGGGAATAAATGTTATGTTCCAGGTTGTGCAGGAGATGTTAAGTGCAGGGATGGTTGGTGTCTGTAACTTGTAGGTGGACGATGGTGAATGATTTACAGATCCTGAGCATCACTAACAAGCATCTAAACTTGTGTGGCAAGTACTTCTGCTGCAGTATAACGTTACACAGAGCACATGCGATCACAAAAGTGAAAGTTATTTTTTTCCTCATTAATGTACACACAGCACCCCATATTGACAGAAAACATAGAATTGTTGACATTCTTGCAGATTTATTATAAAAGAAAAACTGAAATATCGCATGGTCCTAAGCATTCAGACCCTTTGCTCAGTATTTAGTAGAAGCACCCTTTTGATCTAATACAGTCTTTTTGAGTCTTTTTGGGATATGGTGATCCTCTGCCATTCCTCCTTGCAGATCCTCTCCAGTTCTGTCAAGTTGGATGGTAAACGTTGGTGGACAGCCATTTTTGGTCTCTCCAGAGATGCTCAATTGGGTTTAAGTCAGGGCTCTGGCTGGGCCATTCAAGTACAGTCACGGAGTTGTTGTGAAGCCACTCCTTCGTTCTTTTAGCTGTGTGCTTAGGGTCATTGTCTTGTTGGAAGGTAAACCTTCAGCCAAGTCTGAGGTCCTGAGCACTCTGGAGAAGGTTTTCGTCCAGGATATCCCTGTACTTGGCCGCATTCATCTTTCCCTCGATTGTAACCAGTCGTCCTGTCCCTGCAGCTGAAAAACACCCCCACAGCATGATGCTGCCACCACCATGCTTCACTGTTGGGACTGTATTGGACAGGTGATGAGCAGTGCCTGGTTTTCTCCACACATACCATTTAGAATTAAGGCCAAAAAGTTCTATCTTGGTCTCATCAGACCAGAGAATCTTATTTCTCACCATCTTCCATCGGGCCACTCTGCCATAAAGCCCCGAATGGTGGAGGGCTGCAGTGATGGTTGACTTTCTACAACTTTCTCCAAACTCCCGACTGCATCGCTGGAGCTCAGCCACAGTGATCTTTGGGTTCTTCTTTACCTCTCTCACCAAGGCTCTTCTCCCCCGATAGCTCAGTTTGGCCGGACGGCCAGCTCTAGGAAGGGTTCTGGTCATCCCAAACGTCTTCCATTTAAGGATTATGGAGGCCACTGTGCTCTTAGGAACCTTAAGTGCAGTAGAAATTTTTTGTAACCTTGGCCAGATCTGTGCCTTGCCACAATTCTGTCTCTGAGCTCTTCAGGCAGCAGGCACGTGCACAGGTAGGGCTCAACCTGTGCAGAGCACATGCCCTTTTTGTAATTACACAATTTTTTTTTTTTTAATAAATCAATGCTATTGGTAACCCTTTACGTCTTTTTGTCTTTTTAACAAATATTTAACCAATTAAAGGCATTAAAAAGCACATCTCTTAGAACCGCTCAAACTGTCAGTCAAACTTCACAGCTCCGCCCCCTGAGTGCCGCGAACTTACGTTACAGCACATCAGTCAGAGTCATAGAGCAGAATCAGATGAACGTCTTTGTCTTGTAACGGTAAAATATCTTGTTGTTTGAATAAATGCAACGTTGTCTTTATGAAATAAACACTAGTATGTCTATAAAGGTTCATATAATGCATCACCACACCGGTGTGATGTTGGCGTGTGCAATTTGTCCATCATTAAAACGACAACATCATATTACATTCGCTGGTCAAAAACCCGCGGTGTAACGTTAACTGCATTTGAGTTTGACACAAAGCAACCGAGTGATCCTTGTCAGCTAGGTAAAATATATTATAAGAAATTTCTATTTTGATTTTATGGCTATCTGCTGAATGTGCTGATGCATGTATATATTATCTGTATAAAAGTTATTAATACTAATTAAATATATTATAAGAATATTATTGTGTGTTATTTTTTTGGTGGTGGAGGGGTTCGTGGAGGGGTGCCCTTTTTTCAGTTTCAGCACATGCCCCTCAAAAGGTCTGTGCATGGCCCTGTCAGGCAGTTCCTTTGACCTCATGATTCTCATTTGCTCTAGTCTCGCGTAACCAGACCTTCAGACTGACGGCTGAAGGTCTGGAATTCATGGCAGCTTTAATTGGCCAAGGCCCACCCATAAAGCCGTTTGACCAACATTTCAAACAACCAATCACAGTTCGTTTCGTTAAGCGTCACGTTTCGGGGTGTAGAAATGCCCCCACAACAACAGACTGGCATTCAACAAGTCAGTCATTGAAATAACCAGCATTGAAAGTTAACGAAGGGCAGGGGTCGTCCATACTGAGGGTGCGATTTGTGAAAAAAGGGGATGCTTTTGAAACCATTTTTTCTCTTCCCATAGGAGGAGGTTGACCAAACTGGTAGTGTAATTTGTTAACAATGCACATTATATACCCATTTTTTAAACAAGAACCAGATAAGTGTCACGTCATGAAATGTTTTTAATACGAAAACTGTCTAATGTGATCAAAATTTACAACGACATTGTCAGTTAAGCCTATTAATTGTAATGATTTCATTTCAAACAATGAATAAATTATATAGAGAAAGTGAGCAAAGTATCAACACAGCATTTTGAAACTATTTAAAACTATTTACGAATTAGTAAACCACTGTGTCGTAAAATGATTCACTGTTTTAAAGGTCACATATTGTACACATTTCTGGAGGTTTATTTTAGTTGTTTTAGCTTATTTTAGCTAACGGCAGACCACCCTGCTGCAGTCAGAGTGGTAGCGATAGTTGCTGCATTCACACGCTTCTCGAATGGTTTCATTTCCCGATGATTTGTGCTTTTATTTCGAAATGTGAAAATGGACAGTAACTACAAAGATGTCTTGGATTTGTATCATCAAAGCTTTCCGACATTCACGTGAGTTTTCTCATTCAGGAAATATTTTTTCCAATCATTCTGACACGCCATAAATGCAGTATTTAAATTTACCTAGCGATCATGCATGTTGATGAATCATGCTTCTTACACCTGTGTCATAGCACCAAATATTTCAATCGACAGTTCAGGCATTTAAGTGGCACCGAAATGAGGCCCCAAAAATTGGCGTTCTAATTCGGTCTGGTACATACCGGTCATATGGGTACCCAAACCTACTCATTGGTCTCTTTAAAGGAATAGTTTACCCAAAAATGAAAATTTGATGTTTATCTGCTTACCCCCTGGGCATCCAAGATGTACATTTACATTTATTCATTTAGCAGACGCTTTTATCCAAAGCGACTAACAAGTGGGAATACAACAAGTGATTCATCCTAAGGAGGTAGATCAACATAGGAAGTGCTCAAAAATACCATATATCAGGCGTTGTTAGAAAAGTGCGGGCTAGAAGGGGAAGATCAAGAAAGAGAGGAGACAGGCTAGAGAGGGAGGATAGAGAAAGAGAGGAGAATTTTTTTTTTTTTTTTTTTTAGAGAGTCACATAGTGTCGAAAAAGATGTGTTTTCAGCAGTCGCTTGAAAGCTGTTAAGGAGACTGAATTCCGGATAGGGGTGGGAAGATCATTCCACCAGGCAGGAACGTTGAACGAGAATGTTTTGGAAAGTGATTTCGTGCCTCTCTGTGGTGGTACAATGAGGCGTTTTTCACTAGAGGATCTCAGACATCTGGAGGGAGTGTAGATTCGTAGTAGTGAATGGAGGTAGGCAGGTGATGAGCCGGTGGCTGTCCTATAGGCCAGCATCAGTGTCTTGAATTTGATGCGGGCTGTAACCGGTAGCCAGTGCAGGGATATAAAGAGAGGTGTGACATGGGCCTTTTTGGGCTCGTTGAAGACCAGTCGTGCTGCTGCATTCTGAATCATTTGTAGAGGCTTGATTGTACATGCTGGAAGACCGGCTAAAAGAGCATTGCAGTATTCCAGCCTGGAAATGATCAGGGCCTGAACAAGGAGTTGTGTAGCATGCTCTGTTAGGAAGGGCCTGATCTTTCTGATATTGTGCAATGCAAACCTGCAAGATCTAGCAGTTTTAGCAATGTGATCTTTAAAGGTCAATTGGTTGTCAAAGATTACACCCAGATTTCTGGCTGAAGTCGATGGGGTAATTGTTGATGAACCTAACTGGATGGAGAAGTCATGTTGTAAAGATGGAGTGGCAGAAAGATGAGGAGTTCAGTCTTTGCAAGGTTGAGCTGTAGATGGTGTTCCTTCATCCATGCAGAGATATCCGCCAGGCAGCCTGAGATCCGCACAGCTACCAATGGATCATCTGGTTTGAATGAAAGATAGAGCTGTGTGTCATCAGCATAGCAATGGTAGGAGAAGCCATGTGCCTGTATGATGGGGCCCAGAGATGTAGTGTATATGGAGAAGAGGAGTGGTCCAAGAATTGATCCCTGAGGAACCCCTGTGACCAGTTGATGAGTTTTGGATACCTCCCCTCCCCAGGCCACTCTGAAAGACCTACCAGAGAGGTAGGTGTAGGTGACTTTGTTTCTATAGTAGAACACAAACAAAAATGTTTAACTGAAACTGGGACCCAAGGCATTGAGAGTCAAAAAAACCCATACACAGACAAAACCAAATTAAAAAAAGATGGGTCTCCGTCCGCTTCCAAAAGAACTCTTGTACGCTTTGAATGAAATATGAATGCAACACAGACCAAATGCTTCTGAAATAACCATATAATTTTGCTTTTGTCAAGTTATCACGCCTTTTTTTTTTTTCAAATGCATGATACAAACGTACAATTCTGATGTAATCTTGGAATGATGAGAAAAAAAAAAAACTTTCGAAAGTCAAAATTACCTTTTTAACATTTTTAT
The DNA here is from genome assembly GCF_049309525.1 of Garra rufa. Lineage (NCBI taxonomy): Eukaryota > Metazoa > Chordata > Actinopteri > Cypriniformes > Cyprinidae > Garra > Garra rufa. The sequence goes on from NC_133361.1 coordinate 27,096,820, forward strand.
TTAGTTGCAGAAACAGGCTTCTATTGCATCCTGCTCTGCCTCCTCCCCTATAAATTTTCAGACTGTAAATTATGTGAGTGGAGTCACTGTGACGTTACTGAGTACGTTTACTTGCACATTCTGAAGCCAATTTTGCGTAATAAGCCGACAACACACATAGTCATAGAAATGCAGTAAAGCGTTTTTTTTTTTTGTTATTGGAGTAAGGTCTCAAATTCCGTAAGCATAAATCTGTCGACACAGGTAGTTTTTTGCCTCTTTTTGCGCAGCATATTTTCTGACGGATTATTGAAGTGCACATGTCTGATTTGTGACAAGAACGCATCCTTTGTGCAGATTTCCAGCACTTCCAGACATAGTGAGCTTTTGCAGTAAAGAAAGAAGCAAATATATCACAAACACAGACTCTTTCATGACCCAGAAAATGATAAAAATGTGTTTTAATCTCATGCAGTAGAAGTAGAGGTAGTTCAGTCAAAACGCTGCATGAGAGGAAAATATATGAGCTGTAAGTTTCCCACTAACATGTTACAAGCTTTATTTAACATTAACTGACAAGACATGGAATACTTAAGAGTCAGATACGCAAATGGTTAGCTATGTTTTGACGTCAATACAGGGAAATAATCTGATTAAGTAATGAAGTCACGTAGATGCGGTTTACTTTCATTGTGAGGTTAGTGATATGCATGTAAACATGGATAACGGTTATTTTAAAAGCTTCAAAAATTAATACAAATTAAAATAATCTATAAAATGTATACTCTCTATTAAGATGTCTGCATATCTTTTTTAAAAAGTGCTGTTAGACAAACTGTAAACCCTAATGCTGTAACTAATTAATTGCACTGAGTTGTATTAACAAATAATTACAATTAGTTTATATTAATTAACCTTTATGAGTATTTAGAACTTTTATGAGTTTGTAAAAATTAAACCTTTCAAGTAAGCTGAAAAATTTTGCTGGTTTAATTTAGACAAAATGTCTCTTTAAAGTTTTATTAACTCAAAATCTTTCAGTCATGTGATTTTGCGTATGACGTCACCCAGGTTCACATAAATTGTCTTGCCCGCGCTCATGCCTCGTTCGTTCTTTCCGAGATGGCAGATCGGCCTCGCTTCACACTATAGTAAGTACAATATCCAAATATACAAATCCAATGAATCTTAAGTAACGTTAAGTTTTTTAATCCATATATTCACAGTAAGATTTAAAAGTAATGTAGAGTTAGTCAGAATGCGTGTTGCATTACAGACTACACTGTAAAACCCAATAATTTACTTTTATTTTTAGATATAGTTAATTATCTTTACTTAGTTGCTATACTTACTAGGTTTTATTAAGTTACAACTACTTTTAAGGCAAGTAAAACAATGTACTTACAGCTTCGAGTAAAGCTTACTTAAAATATTCAAGTAGCCACAAAGGAACTTACAACATTAATAAACCAGTGAGAGGCAGCAGTGCACTAATAAGTTGGTAATGCGCAAAATAACAACAGAAGAAGATGAAAATAAATGTTTTTGAGGTGAGGCTTAATGACTTTTCACTCATTTTCTCCATGTCTGCAGTTATCTTTCTTTCACTAGTTTCCCAAAGTCATCTTGAATGTTGAACTTCCAATACAACTGAAATATTTAAGAGAACATTGAGCTGACTTCATAAATTGATGTTGATTTTAAAAAAAAAAATTAACTTACCATCATAGTGATTAGTGTTCCCTTTGGTTGGGGACTTTGTTATAACTTTTTTTCTATTGATGCAGAAATGCATCATGAAATCAGAGTAAAATAATAAGTAGATTGCTTTTAGAAAGTGATGTATCTTCTAATTAAATCCTTAGATATATTATATTTATATATTAGCTGTATTTTACATGCTTACCAGTGATCGTTTACTGTTTTATTGTCCTATATAAACACCTTGAGAAATGATTAAGTGGGTAGATACAGTTTTATACTTTCAATATTTGCGACAATATGCTCAGGTCACACACAGGCTTTAACATTCAGCACATGAATCACAACAATGGTAACAATTCAAGCAAAGCAACTGCATAATTTATTCATGCCGCAATGCACTCTGGGAGTCAGTGAGTAGCTATACTAACTGCAAATTGATATTACAAAACATTTTAAGTTAAATGAACTGAACTTTGTAATTAATATGACTAAACATTTTAAGGTAAATAAACTGATTTTTTTCAAGTTCACATTACTTAATTTTTTTAGGGCAATCAGTTTCCTCATGTTTTTTTTAAGTAAATTCAACTTATATTAGAGTGATATGAGCTGGGTGACTAAGTATTTAAAGTTGGGAGAAATTAAACAAATTAAGTTAAATGCTATCAAAATGGATAAACAGGGTAACTTGGGTATTTTAAGTAAGAAGAAAGTATTTTGCATGAGTACAACAAACTCAAAACTAGATGTTTCTGCTTACTTAAAATTGGAAATTTCATAACTCTTGATGTAACTGATTACCTCAAATGTTTTGAGTTTTGTCAACTTATTTGGGATTACAGTGCAAATAAACCTGAATAGAAACATTTTCAATTCAGTTCAACAACACTTTCACCAATATATACTGTTCTGAAACAGCTTTTACTGAGCTTCTTGCAACAGCTGCTCACAATACTACCTTACAATCCTCACTGAGCAAGATAAAGGTGACATTGGTGAGGAAAACTTCTATGGAAAGATACAACAAAAGGACAAACCATTCATGAATGTAAATGCACATTGAAAGGAAGGACAGAGAAACGCTTATATATATATAGATATTCACACAATTAAATGCAAAAATCTGTATTTCTTACCAGGCTGTTAACAGAATAAAATAATCACATCGTTTCCAACCAGTCTTCACAAAGCAAAGGGGAACATGAAACAGATATTAAAAATCACTAAAATAAATATATGTGACCCTGGACAACAAAGCCAGTGGTAAGAGTCAATGTTCTGAAATTGGGATTTATACATCATAAATCAGCTTTACACTGATGTATGGTTTGTTACTGTAGGAGAATATTTGGCCGAGATACAACTATCTGAAAATCTGGAATCTATGGGTGCAAAAAAAAAAGATCAAAATACTGAGAAAATCTTTCTTACTGAGTCTTTCTTTCTTCAGTCATAAGGAAATTCTTTTTTTTTTTTTTTTTTTTTTTTTTTTTTTGAGGAAAACATTTCAGGATTTCTCTTCATATAATGGACTTCTATGGTGCCCCCAAGTTTGAACTTCCAAAATTCAAAGGGCTTCTAAACCATCACAGCCGAGGAAAGAAAGATCTTATCTAGCAAAACGATTGGTTAAAATTACAATGATATACTTTTTAACCTCAAATGCTCGTCTTGTCTAGCTCTGTGTGTACTCTGTGTAGAGATTAAAAAGTATATAAATTGTAAATGTTTTTTTTAGAAAATAACCGATCGTTTCGCTCGATAAGACCCTTCTTCCTCAGCTGGGATCATTTAGAGCCCTTTGAAGCTGCATTTAAACTGCATTTTGGAAGTTCAAACTCAGGGGCACCATAGAAGTCCATTATATGAAGAAAAATCCTGACATGTTTTCCTCAAAAAACAATTTCTTTACGAATAAAGAAAGACATGAACATCTTGGATGACAACGGGGTGAGTACATCATCTGTACATTTTTGTTCTAAAAAAGTTGTCCAAATTAAGTTCTTAGCAATGCATATTAATAATCAAAATAGAGGTTGACCGATGTATCGGTTTTGCCGATTAATCGGCACCGATAGTTGATTGGTGGAACTATCGGTTATCGGCAAAAATCCTTGCCGATAGTTTTTCCGGGTTGCATTCTTTGCTGAAGCGGCTCACGCTCCGCTCCGCTGTCATAGAGTATGAGAGGCTAAGTCCGACACCAATGCTTAATGTCAGGATTGTTACCATTTATTTGCATTGGTTTATATCAAGCTGGTCATATTGTTAGCCAGCAAAGTTGCAGATTTAAAGACGTGACGTGAGAAAGCAAACTGTGTTCATTTAGCCGACAGAAATCCTGCTGCGCCACAGGGCGCCATTCATAGTTTTACATTACATCATCTTTGTTCATGTTCATAAAGACTTGACCCTGGGCTGGAAGATTGAGTATTGTGCATTTAAGCGAAACATTTGTATTTCTGTAGCTCTAATAAAGTCTGTATGCTTCATATAGAGCTATAATTTATGTTTAACCTTTTCTTCAGGCCACTGAAGCATGGTGGTTATGCACTTTATTTCACAATGCCAGTTTTCCTTGTTCTTGATTTTAAAAACTGATCAACAAAAATATGTATTAAAAATTAATATAAAAATTATACAAAACGAACTTCGTTTAAGAAGGGATTTTCCACAAATAAACGTACGAAGTGGTCAAATTGTGTCTGACCCTCTCCAATTCTCCCGGCGTATTGCCGTCCAATTCATACCACGTCCTTTATGACATTTACAAATTACACAAACTTCTTTCGTAATAAACAGAACTGAAACAAAACACAAACAAATAAGATTTAAACATAAATTTAAATATTTAAAAAAAAATCTTAAATATCTACAACAATATAGATTGCACTTTCTCTTTCCGTTTGATCTGTTTAAACTAATCTTTGCCGCTTTTTTGATCATTCTTGAAGTAAACATTTGCCCGTTTGGTGATTAAATAAACTGTTTTAGGCTTCACCTTGAACTACCTGCGAGTTGTCCACGCAAGGCAGCGCTGCACTTTTGCCCGGTTTCATTAAGGGTGGCTGAAAAATGGATTCTCCGACGCGTCGCAATCCTCTCTTCAATGAGCTTGTGTTTTCCCCGCATATGGCAGGTGTGTGAGCTAGAGACACGGCGGGTTTCATCGCACAGAATTTGCACTATGAGACACGTGCGCATTGCTTGACAGATATGCTTTCATTACTGCCATTTGTAACGCAGTACTATTAGATGCACTGACAGACTTTCACTTGGCTCTTTGTGTTTGTTCGTCCTAAAAAGCTCGATTGCGGATGCGGTTAAATGCACTTGTATTTTTTAATACTTTTATACGGAACTGATGTACAGTACACACAGTCAGTTATGTTTTCAGAGCAGGACAAAACATCTGATATATCGAAATAGATCTGTGCATTCATTGAAGCCCGTTAAAGCAGCCACTGTCTATGATCTCATCAGTAATAATCAAACAAAAAAGAAAAAACAATAACTATTTTCTGAAACTTTCTGATACTTAAATTTCAGATACTTATCTTAAATAATTGTTTTAAAAAGTAGCCTGCTTATATAATAAAGTAAATTTTGCACGAAATAAATTTGATATAAAATGTAATTAAATTGAATCTTAATTTTAAGATGGCAGTACTGACATACAGAGATTCCAAATATAAACCAAAAGCATAGAAACTGCAATCTTGCATATTGTTAAAATGTGAAGATTCCCACCCCTTTACAATGACCCCATTTGTAACATCAACTGAGATTGATGAAAGCTGTAGAATAGAAGTGCTGTTCCTTGTTAGAGTGTTCATTTCAACATTTACTGATATATTGTTAAATTTTGAAGTTTATTTGGTTAACATTAATGAACTATGAAATAACTTTAATGATCAATATATAATTAATATTAATATTTTTATTACTTTACAAAGTATGGTTTAGTACTTTTTTTAAAATAGTTGCCTTTCAGTATCCATTTTCAAAAACTATCGGTTAATTTATCGGTATCGGCCAGTGTGGTCCAACCTAGCTATCGGTATCGGTAAAAAACAATATCGGTCGACCTCTAAATCAAAAATTAAGTTCTGATATACTTACAGTACGAAATTTACAAAATATCTTCATGGAACATGATCTTTACTTAATATCGTAACGATTTTTGGCATTAAAGGAAAATCTGGAATCTGAGGGTTCAAAAAAAAGAAGAAGATCTAAATACTGAGAAAATCACCTTTAAAGTTTACCAAATTAAGTTAGCAATGCATATTACTAATCAAAAATTAAGTTTTGACACTTACAGTAGGAAATTTACATAATATCTTCATGGAACATGATCTTTACTTAATATCCTAATGATATTTGGCACAAAAGAAAAATCCGGTCTGCGCCGACAGCCTTGTGGGCAGTGCGCCGGCAAAAGGCGCAGTTGCGCCTAGGGTGACCAGAGTTCGAATCCCACCTTGTGGACCTTTCCAAATCCCACCTGGTGGACCTTTCCCAATCCCACCCCCCTCTCTCTATCTCCCACCCACCTCCTGTCAAATCTCCACTGTCCTATCCAGAAAAATGCAGAAAACACAAAAAAAAAGAAGAATCTGAGGGTGCAAAAAAAAAACAAAAAAAAAACACTAAATACTGAGAAAATCGCTCTGAAAAACCCCAAGGAAAAACCCCAATAATCCCTTTAGGCCCCTGGATGCATTTTTAAAACCGTTGCTTCAGTGTAATAGAGTAGAAACTAAACGAAATGAGAAACATAAAATATGTCTGACATTACAGAAGAAGAAAAGCAATGAAATTATCCATCTTCTCAGCAGGCACCAGTCAAACCTCGAACGCTACATAATAAATGGGAAAATTTGGGCAGTGTTGTTTAAGCTGACTGGCACACAGAGATACTGACACATTACTGTAACTTAAAAATGAATTTTACCTGACAGAATCTTAATATCAAACTCATTTCAGTCTGCAGTATTTTGTCTGCAGAGGCAATATTTGCTGAAAGTTTGCACACACTAAAAGCCTGTTATAATTCACATCACAGCAGATGTGCTCCCCGTACTTGCCTGCCGAGAGGTATTTCCAGCCGTTGTTATTCCGCCACTCCCCTGTTACAGCCTCATTTATAGGCTTTCCAGCTCAGGTCAGACCTGCAGCCATCAAGGCTGAGCCGAGGGACTGTCTGTCCACACCTACTAACACAGCATCTTCGGAGGAGGTGAACTAATGGAACTTGGTGTCTAATCGAGGAGGAATAAATGTTTTTTCCAGGGTGGGTAATGTGGGCTAAAAATCAACAAAACTACAGACTTTATTAATCTTTGTTGAAAGGGCCACAAACAATTCCACACCTTTTAAACTCTGGAATCATGTTCAGTTGTTTTTGTTTCACATTCCCCTAAAAAAAAGCGCAAATTCAGCTACTTTAAAGAGTTCCTTTCACACCTGCAAAACCAGCTTTATTCTTCCATTCAAGTGGCCAGAATTTAATATAGAAGAGAGAAACGAATGAACAGACATTTTCATAAAATCGTTAGTCATTTCCTGACCTCTCTGCACTGTTCTGTTCTTTCTCAGTCCCAAGGGCACAAGAAGAGATTGAGCAGCAGATTTCAATCATACTGTATGTATGTGTGAAGGCACTGAATGAGATGGGTAAGGAGATAGTGGAAGTGCAGAATGGGGTCCTTGGGGTAACGTGCTGTGCTGGCAAACCAGACTTCTGATAATAAATGAGGAAATTGATGAAATAAGATTTGAATATAAATGCCTGAGATGACAGAATGGTGATAGGGGTGAATTCAACCACAGTGCCACGACATTTAATTCACACAAGAAAATTTCAAGAACTGCTTTATGCATTTATCAATGCAGTGATTATTCACTAAACTAATAGCCACAGCATTGACCTTAATTAATGACTGTTTTGAGAATGAGTTCTTGAAGATTTCAAGTACCATGAGAGGCTTGTGCACCAAGTCTTTTGAAGCCATATAAAAGCACTGAGTGAGAAACACACCAAACATATTGACAAACATATTGACATATTGTGCTAGAAGTGCAGTCAGTTGGTGGCCATGATTGTAAGTTCCTATTTCCAATTGTTTGTGAAGATTTGTTACATAGTCAGAGATGAGTTGGAATTGGATAAGCTTGAAAAACACTGGCAAATGTGTTTACATGCAGAGGTAATGGGCAAAAATCTTTGTGTGCTGATCAATTTTTGTTTAAAGGATTAGTTCACTAGATTACAGATAATTTACTCACTCCTTTGTTCTCCAAGATGTTCATGTCTTTCTTTCTTCAGTCATAAAGAAACTCTGTTTCTTGAGGAAAACATTTCAGGAATTAACTCCATGTAGTGGACTTCAATGGTGCCCTCAAGTTTTAACTTTCAAAATGGAGTTTAAATTCAGCTTCAAAGGGCTCTAAATTATCCCAGCCAAGGAAGAAGGGTCTAATCTAGTGAAACTATCTGTAATTTTTAAAACAAAAATCACAATTTATATACGTTTTTAACCTCAAATGCTCGTCTTGTCTCGTCTCTGCGATGTCTTGTTTTCTTCTTCAACTTCAAAATCGCCCTACATCGCTGTTTTACCTTTTTTTGTAAAGGGCGTTTGATCTTCTGATGTTCACATTGTAAACACTGGGTCGGTACTTCTGCAGTGATGTAGTATGCTTTTGAGTTTGGGGAAGAAAGCGAGATAGATGGTAGTTAATTATCTTGAACCAGAAAAAAGAGAGTTCACGCAGACAGACAAGACCAAGCGTTTGAGGTTAAAAGGTATATAAATTGTCTGTTTGTTTTGAAAATGACTGATCGTTTTGCTCGATAAGACCTGTCTTCCTCAGCTGGGATCGTTTAGAGCCCTTTAAAGCTGCATTTAAACTGCATTTTGGAAGTTGGGGGCACCATTGAATACTTTTCTTTTTAGTGAACAGCGGCTAAAATCCACAGTTCACCCAAAAATGAAAATCCTGTCATTATCTGCTCACCATCATGTTCATCTTTGAAACACAAATGACTTGCAACAAGCAAGCATGTTTGAGCTTCCTTTTACCATATTTGATGTGCTCTATTTATGGTCCTTAATCAGTGTTTATATGTGCATGAATTAAAACTGTTAATCATACAAATTGATTGTGTCTCCTCAGGAGCCTGGAAATAAGCCGCTGTATTCATACTGATTACTGGAAGATCTCTTGATGAACTTTTTGAAGAGTGAAAGAAAAATTAACTTGAAAATGAAAACGGACAGAAATCTCCCAGGTTTCATTAGAAATATATTGATTAGTGCTTTGATAATGAATGAAAGTCTTATAGGTTTGAAACGACATTAGGGGGAGTAAATGATGACAGGATTTTCATTTTCGGGTGAACTATATGTTTAAAACTGCGTCATGGTATTCTCGTGAACGTGACATGGAAGAGAATAAATTTTTGCATGAAGTTGTTATTTTCACTTTCTTTCCGCATAAAAGTATTCTTGTAGCTACATAACATTATGGTTGAACCACAGATGTCACATGGACTATGTTATTGATGTCCTTTCTACCTTTCTAGGCCTTGTATTTATGCAGGGTCAGAAAGCTCTTGGAAATCATCAAAAATATTTTATTTTGTGTTCTGAAGATGAACAAAGGGTGAGTAATTAATGACAGAATGTCCATATTTGGGTGAACTCTCCCTTTTAAATAGCTGCTGTTCCTCACAAAATTATTTTTAACATTAATTTTACACATTTGTTTAAATTATATTTTATTTATTTGATTGTATTGTATTCATGTACTTTTATTTAAAACCTCTAGTCTTAATTTATTGTAATTGTATAGAAAAGAGCAACCACAGATTCTCCAAAAAGTCCAAAAATTTGGAGTTTGAAATTACATAAGGCTGAGTAAATGATGATAGAATAGTTTGTTCCCTAAATACAGTCATAAGAACCAACACCGACACAGAACATCTCTTCTTTTGTATCACTGAACAGTCAGCATCAATATAATCATCTTCTCACATTCAAAGAACACATCAAGAGATAGTTTCAATGAGAAGTAAGAGTTCGATCTTCTCAAGCACCATCAATACTCTCTATACCACAGTGCTGAACTTACAAATGACAGACATCACAAGTATAAATATGCAACATGATGAGAGAGAAGGAACATGTGCCACACAATCATCCAACAGGCATCAAATCTTGAATGAGCCTAAACTCACAGTATGCATTATGCATTGACTTCATCTTCACCCAAAATGTGATGGGAAGCCAGCAAAGCTTGAGATCAAAACTACTATCTCCAGAGGGACAGGAAGCTTTTTTCTTCTCATATGAACAGATTTCTGAAACACATCAACGACTACTTGAAAAGTTAAAGCAAAAAATAAACAAAATTAAGTTTACCCTACAGCAAACTGATTTTTAGCATACAGTGAGAAAAAAAATGATTTGATCTCCTGCTGATTTTGTACGTTTGCCCACTGACAAAGAATTTATCAGTCTATAATTTTAATGGCAGGTTTATTTGAACAGTGAGAGACAGAATAACAACAAAACAAAACAACAACAAAAAAAAAACACATTTCCAAAATGTAATGAATTGATTTGCATTTTAGAGTGAAGCAAGCATTTGATTCCTTAGTACTTGGTGGAAAAACCCTTTTGGCAATCACAGAGGTCAGACGTTTCTAGTTGGTCACCAGGTTTATACACATCCCAGGAGGGATTTTGTCCCACTCCTCTTTCCAGATCCAAGTCATTAAGGTTTCAAGGCTTTTGACGTTTGGCAACTCAAACCTTCAGCTCCCTCCACAGATTTTCTATTGGATTAAGGTCTGGAGACTGGCTTAATGTGCTTCTTCTTGAGTCACTCCTTTGCTGCCTTAGCCATTTGGGTCATAGTCATGCTGGAATACCAATCACAACCCATTTCCAATGCCCTGGCTGAGGGAAGGAGGTCAAGGTCAGGTCAAGTTCTCACCCAAGATTTGACGCTACATGGCCCCATCCATCGTCCCTTTGATCCGGTGCAGTCGTCCTGTCCCCTTAGCAGAAATACACCCCCAAAGCATAATGTTTCCACCTCCATGTTTGACAGTGGGGATGGTGTTCTTGGGGCAACATAGGCAACATTCCTCCTCCTCCAAACACAGTGAGTGGAGTTGAGGCCAAAGAGCTTGATTTTGGTCTCATTTGACCACAATACTTGCCCAGTTCTCCTCTGCATCATTCAGATGTTCATTGGCAAACTTCAGATGGACATATAAATGTGCTTTCTTGAGCAGGGGGACCTTGTGGGTGCTGCAGAATTTCAGTCCTTCACAGTATAGTTTTCTTCAGGCGACTATGGTCCCAGCTGCCTTGAGATCACTGACAAGATCCTCCTGTGTAGTTCTGGGCTGATTCCTCACCGTTCTCATGATTATTAAAACTCCACGAGGTGAGATCTTACATGGAACCCCAGTCTGAGGGAGATTGACAGTTATTTTGTGTTTCTCCCTTTTGCGAATAACCACACCAACTGTTGTCTCCTTCTTACCAAGCTGCTTGGCGATGGTCTTGTAGCCCATTGCAACCTTGTGTAGGTCTACAATCTTGTCCCCGACATCCTTGGACAGCTCTTTGGTCTTGGCCATGGTGGAAAATTTGGAATCTGATTAATTGATTGCTTCCATGGACAGGTGTCTTTTATACAGGTAACAAGCTGAGATTAGGAGCACTTCCTTTAAGAAAATGCTCCTAATCTCAGCTAGTTACCTGTATAAAAAACACCTGGGAGTCAGAAATCTTGCTGACTGATAGGGGATCAAATACTCATTTTACTCATTAAAATACAAATCAATTATAAGACACTAAATAAGACCCTGCTTGGCTGGGATCGTGTTGAGCCCATTGAAACTGCAATTTGGACCTTCAACCCATTGGCTCCCATTTAAGTCCACTATATGGAGAAAAATCCTGGAATGTTTTCCTCAAAAACCTTAATTTCTTTTCAACTGAAGAAATACAGACATGAACATCTTGGGGGTAAGTAAATTAACAGGTAATTTTTATTCTGGAAGTGAACTAATCCTTTAAGCAATGATGCTGGAAAAATGTCAGTCCTCATATGTGTGAAAGACCTTGATTAATAGTGCAGGAGCGATAATTTGGATGATTGTTTGTCTGCGTGTGTTAGGTTGTGTGTTTTAGAGTGTGCCTGCGTGCCCCTGCATGCATCTCGGTTCTCTGCACCCCCTCCGCTCAATATGTGATGGACCTCATTGGAAAGGCAAGCTGACAGCCATGTTTAATTTCCCTGCAATAACAGAAAATTGAACTCTCCAGGAGCTTTTCATCATGCGCACTATAATGTTATAATATCAGCGCACGTCCCGCACATACAAACACCATACACCTGCGTTTCCGTCTCATGACGTGACAAACGCGCTCTGAAGCTTACTAGCAAAAGAAATCGAGACAGGAGAGGACAAAAACAGCATTAGCCGTCTGAGCTGGGGAAAACAAGGACATAAGGGCGGCGTAATCACTGAAATGTGTCAGAGGTGACCTTCCCCCACTGAAAAGAGCAGCAAAAAAAGCCAAGAGCGATTATTTTGTGGAACAGAGATAAAACTATTAGGCCATGGAGATTTTATTTGTTCCACGTCCAGCTTTTCCCGGGTGCAGCATACGTGTGCCGGAAGGGGTCATCGCTGATCCCAGGTCTGTAATGAGGCTAAAAACATCACCTCCGCAGTGTAGCTAATGATGCGCTCGCACTGATCCGGCTTCCGCTGCTAATCGTGTTTCAGGCAGCCGAGCGCAGTGCCTGATCCTCACTCGCCTCCAAACAACAACAACAGTAGCAAAAAGATAAAAAAAAATACCCCCACCAACTATTTTCTGAAACTCTGAGCTGAGATGAAAGTGTTCAGGCTGTTGATGCAAATGCTAAGATGATGAATATTTATGCATATTTAGATGTAACAGAGCATGTAGGGGAGCGCCGGGGAGTTGTGCACCTCCTTCAACCTCCTGAAGCTGAAGGCCAAAACATACGTCAAAAAAGACGGTGTTTAAAAAAAAAAACACACACGGTTCAGTCTGCTGTCAGAGAGCCATGGGAGTCAAGTATTTGTTTAAACCTAAATCAATAGAGCCGTTGAGGAACAGCCCTAAAGGGAGAAATACAGCATTCCTGAATTAAATACTGTACTTTTTTTTTTTTGGTACAAGGAGGCCATTTTTCTCAAACAAAAGCTGGGACTAAATTATATCAGCTCCCTACGCTTTGAGCACCGCGGCACAGACAAAGACACATAATCCTGCTGTTAATTTCGAAATTTGGGAGCTGAGAGGGGAGCCCGACACTGACATAATAACAGAGCCATTTCGCACCGGCTGTTTAATAAGATAGGGCAGAGCTGACTCAGACCTCCTGTTTCAGTTCAGAAATGGACTATGAGTAATGGGTGGGATACATGCTGAGATCTGTAAAAATAGTCAAAGCGTAAATATCATCCAGGCCAGCGCAAGCTGCAACTTTTAGGTCTGTTGCTGTTGTACTCAACCTTGGCTAATTTAGAAGCCAAGCAGGCAAATTCCTTTTGTTTGTGAGAGGCACGTGTTTAAAAACCTCTCTGAACGTGCACCGAATATTCCCTCTGTAATATCTCTGGATCTGTTTTTCAGCACTGTGACAACATTTAGCACGAACTAACAAGGAAATTAATTAGCCTTAGCTACTAATAGGTACAGTGTTGGGCAGTAGCGTCGCTACAAGTAGTGACGCTACTAGCTTAACTACATTTCTCAGTAGCGTGGTGGTAGCGTCGCTGTTTTCTGAATCAAATAGCTTTTCAGTAGCTAAGCTATTATTTTGATCAAGTAACGCGGTAGCGTCAACAAAAGCTACAAGCTATATATTGTTCTATACTTTAAGCTCAAATCGGAAATATAACTGAGTACGGATCACTGATCCTGGGTCAGTAAGTGGCGCCACCTCCACTAAACCTCGTGACGCCATTGGCTCGTTAAACTGTCAGTCAAACCGTTATTCCTCCCGAGTCCCGCCTCTCTCGTCAATGAAGTGCGGCGCGCAGTTTGAAGCATCTCAGCTGTGTTTGCAGACTTGAGGTAAATAAAGAAGTGTTGATTGAAAGTACATGTTTTCTGTATTTATAACACAGCACTGTATTTATAAAGGCTAATGTTTTTTTTGCATTCGAGGAGATGAGAAAAGTGTGTCTTAGTCTAACACTTGTTGTCGAGACTTTTGTTGTCCATATTTTAGCTAAATGTCAGAAAAAAACTGAGCGCCCACATAGCAACAGAAAACTGTATAATCTGCAATGCAAAACGTAGTATATTAGAACTAGTGATGGGCGCCTTGATTTTAGTCTTTGAAGCAGGCTAGTGCTCTGGGAAGATCTCAAACTCAGAAGTACGAGATGGGCAGAGGGTGGCTGTCAAATTCATGGCGAAAGGCAAAATGTTTCGGTTCGTTAGTAAAAACAAACAAACATAAAACGACCAGGTTCCATTCGTCTAAACGAGTTATAATAATCTTTGCTAATATTCTTAATACTTCAAACTGCTTTGGACTTTGCAGTAGTGAATTATGCCTTTACTATGACCAACATGACAGAATATGATATTCAGCTGTTTGATCGCGCTGGTGTCTTACGCATACACATTTGAAAAATAAAACAGTCACCCAAAAGTTACACTAGTCAATTTAAATAGTGTGTATAACATGCAGTTCAGCATGACCACCGGTCCCGTGGCACATTTTTGCTCATCATGATATTTTCCATCGACGTGCATGAAGTACAAAGCTTACCCAATGCATAATAATTTTGCTTCAAATACACTGCAGATATGGAAACATTTGTAGGCTATTTGTGGCAAGAGAGGTAGTCTACATAAGCCCAACTACTTTCAGTTTCACATTTAATTTGTTTTGGATTGTTTAGGCAAATTTATTTATTTATTTATTTCATCATTGTTCTGTTCTGAATAAGATTAAAGTTAAAGGATTTGTTGTGGAGTGAGGGAAATAATGTCATAACATTACGCTGTAGGCCTGTTTATTTCAGAATATAATAAAATGTGACTTATAGGCCTAGCCGCTGTGACCTGTCGGTTTAATTTTTCCTCTCATAGACTTACAATTTACGTTAATGCATTTTACCTTCTGCAAACGAAAATAGCCGCTTGACTCGGTTATATATTCTTACTGTCAGTTAACAAATTTACAATAGAATTTAGCTTTGCTTCCCAGATAGTAACAGGGTCTGGGCCAAATCTGACTTACATTCCACACTTGTCTTTTATTCACAGTCTTGACTGCAAAAGTTTGTGATTTGTTTTTATTTTTGTATTTGTTATGTACTATAGATTCTTAGCCTGGCTATCACCAGACCACGTTATGACTTCGTCATGATTCGTGGTCTGGGAACCACATGTTCATTTTCTCGTATTTGAGGCGTGGTTTACAAATGCCCAGAGCCGTTTATTGGGCGATACGAATGTCTATCAAATGCGCCTGTGCGTAGCTCATAGCCAATCGTTTCAATTATACCGGATGACGTATGTAGAGCGAACGCCAAAAGTTGCTCTTTTTTCAAAATAAACTTGCGTTCTAATGTCATTTGTCGCGTCGGGTCGCGCCGCTCGCGTCCAGTGTAGACACGAAAGATAACTTTGCGTCTGCTGCCATGCTGGATCCTTCGGTGAGTCGCATAGAAGGCGTCAACGTCTTGCTGCTCCCTCCCCGTTCTGTGATTGGTTCCCTATCTTAGGTGAAAATTAGGTCCATGGTTTCCAGACTGACTAGAAGCGTGAATAAAATCGCGCTGCGCAAGGCAGTATGGGGACACCCAGGCTAATAGATTCTGACAATTAAAAAAAACAGGCTCCTGTATTCATGAAATCAATCACTATCTTTGTTCAAACACGGCAGTAAATTAAAGTGCTGTTTTTGTGCGGTCTGTCATATTTTAGTAGCTATATACAACAAATCTACAGCGCTTCCATTAGGCTATTTTTTACGAAGCTGTCAACACTGTAAACTCTGACGACATGCAATCAGTTGACGAACACCCATTCATATATAGACTATGTTATTCAATAATATGTATACAATTATTTTATTTACAAATTGTGTGTTTTCCCTGTTTTATTCGTTTAATATTGTGAAACTGGTGCCATTGCTTTTTTTGTTTTTATTTTTTTCAAGAAAGAATTCAACCCCCCAAAATATGAGATAAATCCAGGCCTGTACATGATACAGATTTTTTTTTGCCAAATTGGTTTGGAAGAGTGGTTAAATAAACCATTAAACTGAACTTGTATGCCTGTATGACTGACAATTTAATTGATCACTGAGAGAGCATTGACTTGGTATGATGTTGGTTCAATAGAAAAATGAAATTTTAAAAAATAGCTTAGATGTAGTGAACTACTTTTGCCATGATGCTGTAGCTTAGCTTGCTACATTACCCAAGGCTGTAGCTTTAGTGTAGTTAAGCTTCATTTAATGAAGAGTAACTGTTAGCTTAGCTCACTACATTTTCCAAGTAGCTTGCCCATCACTGAATAGGTATCTCTTTGTCTAAATATGCTTAGTTTCCAAATATATACACTCTAAAAAAAATGCTGGGTTATTTGTTTCCTCCCAAACGCTGGGTTGAGTGTATTGGGTCATTTTGGGGGGTATTTTTGTGCTACTTATAGTGCGCTTGGATTTTTTGTGCATATCTTCAGTTGAGTAAAGGTTTATGAACATTTTATTTTTTATGCAACGCAAAAAATATGGACAAAATGTCAGCAAAATGTGCATTGCATCAGTCATTTTGTGTGATGGAAAAATGATTTTATTGGTAGATGTGCAGTGCCTTGTGAAAGTATTTATACCCCTTCATTTTGTCACATTTTCACTGTAAAAAACTATTTGCTAAGTCAACTTAAAATCATTTGTTACATGGCTGCCTTAAAATTTTAAATTTAGTCAACTCAAAAAAGTTGAAATGTTAAGTTGTTATTAGTGACAACTTAGATATTTTAGTTGATTCAACTTAAAATTTTAAGGCAGCCAGGTAACTTACCCAGCTTTTAAACCCTTTTTTTTGTTAAGTGAACTCAAATATCTAAGTTGTCACTTAGTACAACTTACCATTTCAAGTTGACTAAACTTATTTGGAGTTGACTGAACTTAAAATTTTAAGGCACAATCTACACTCCATACACCATAATGCCAAAGCAAAAAAAAAAAACATTTTTAACATTTATGCAAATTTCTTAAAAACCTGGCTAGAGTACTGATCAAGAACCTAATGGTCACTCTAGTTGAGCTCCATGATCATATATGCAGATGGAAGAAACTTACAGAAGGACAAACATCACTGCAACACTCGACCAATCTGGGCTTTATGGTGGTGTGTCAAGACTCAATTCTCTCCTTAGTGAAGACACATGAAAACACTTAAAAAGCACCTAAAGAATCCTCAGACGGTGAGAAACAAGATTCTCTGGTCTGATGAACCTCAATTCCAAGCATCATGTTTGAAGGAAACCAGGCACTGCTCATCACCTGCAGAGTACCATCCCAAAAGTAAAGTCATGCTGTGGGTCTGTTTTCAGTGGCAGGGACTGAGGGACTCGTCAGAGTAGAAGAAAAGCTCAATGCACCAAAATATTGAGATGGCCTTGATGAAAATCCAGTTCAGAGCATTCAGAACCTCAGAATGGGCAGAAGGTTCACCTTCCAACAGGACAGTGACCCTAAACACACAGCAAGAGTGGCTTATAGACAACTCTGTGAATGTCCAATGAAACATTGTCCCAGTGAAACAAGTCCCGGTGGTCTAAGGTTCATAGTTCTCTAGCTGAACACGAGCCCAACCTCGCACAAGAACCAGCACCATTTCCATGGAAAACTGATAATAACTGGGGGATTACACTTTAAAGTCTTTTAAATGTTTCATTTAAATGTTTCATTTTTATTTCTAAACATTTGTTTAATGAGTTTTTGATAAATGTACATAATATACACAAGAAACCATTATGCTGGATTAAATATAACAACCCAACTTGCTAGTTAAGTTTAGACCAACTTTTGTTGTCTTATATTTAAACAATCTCTGTGTTGAAACAATCCAAGTTGGGTTATTTTTAAGTCTTTTAATTTATGTTTGAGTGTAGTGTGCAAAAACTTCTTAATGTTCTCTATGGCAGGGTAAGATGGGGTAACATTTTTTAAAGTAAAAAGTTAACAGGTAGGCCCCTGAGATAAGATGTTGCCCTCAGAACTGGGGCAGAAAGCTTTTAATATTTCAGTTTTTTTTTAATAGGACTGCACAATATTACAGAAATATGCAATAACTTGACAAAACGCAGTATAATTTACTTGTGTAAAATTCAGAGGTCATTAACTGCCTTTTTATCATTTAGTACTGCTCTCTGAGGGCCACTTATAATGTTATCAAGACTTGTACACTAAAAAACATAATTTAGTATTTTCTGTCCTGTTTTGACCACCCATCATCAGAACGCTGTTTGAAGTGGCATGATGGATTGTAGACTCAGATGTAAACGCCCACTGCTATGATTGGCTAACACGTATGTATTTTCAAAATTTGTTACAATTTAGCAGTACACACTGTTCTTCTCAGAGGAGTTCTTCCCACCCATAAACATTTTGTCCCTGGCTGAAAAATGAATTTGAATAAATTTGAACCTGTAATAGAAATAGAGATCTCCCATTCCATTACAGCACTTTTAATCTATAGTTCTGCTCAGTGAAGTAGACAAGAGCTGGGCAGCTTTCCATCTTAAGACACGCACGGATCCCAAACAGAAGTCCATCCACTAACGTGCCTACTTGGGATCGCTACAGGGCACATCGGCGTTCCCAGACGAGTGTGAGATTGCCTTATCTGGATGAGTGATAGCATCCGAGACTATATGAAGCCTGGTGCGTGTCCTCCCTTTTTGGCTGCACAGCCGGCAGCTACATCTGCACACTGCTGCAACCTTCATAAAGCTTGTCTGGAAAAAAAAAAAAAAAAAAAAAGACTTGTCTTTGTAATAAAAACATGCTTTGGAAAGTTGCAAAATTGTTTGGGGACTGTATAATCTAAAAGATTGATGCCGTCTCTTGCTCTTATTTTGGCTGCGCCTGTTCTCATTGCTTTCTCTGGCAGAGAGCGATGCGTTTACTGCAGCAACAAGAGGAACGGCACGTGATCGCTCAAGATGCGCAAGCTGCGCGTGGACACTTGACAAGCAAACATTCATTTTCAATCTGCATTTCTAAAGAAATTAAGCCTCTTTATAGTGACGCAAATTGGTAGAGGGGTCAGAAATACGAGATTTTAAAACCACAGGATGCAAACAACAGGTCAAGGTAAGGTCACCTGATCTACAGTGGGCCAATTAAACAGCTGTGAACACCAAGTCTGTGCTGAAAGAGAGAATTCCTCCTGAGATGGACTATAGCCTGCGGTCATAAATGCCCAGACTGGATGAGCTCCACAATTTGACGTCTGATATTTGATTCTTTCACTAGAGAGCTTCGTTTGATTGACCAATACTGTAAGAGTCAGTCCGCCTGCAGGCATAAAAAAAGCCCCTCTTCGCACACACCTACAAGGGTGAACCTAAAGAAAACACGCCCACATCATTTCACCAAAAAATCAAATGTGTTCTTGGCATACTTTCTGGGACTCACCAGTGCACACATTCCAGCAGCAAGTGGTAGACTCCTGTTCACACAAAGATGAACACACTCGTTCATCATCTGAACACAAATGAAGACACTTTTGATGAAATCCGAAAGCTTTCTGACCCTGCATAGACAGTGACGCAACTGACACATTCAAGACCCAGAAAGGTCGTAAGGGCATCATTAAAATAGTCCATGTGACATCAGTGGTTCAACCTTAACGTTATAAAGCTATGAGAATGCTTTGTGTGCAAAGAAAACTATTTTAGAGATGTTCTTATTAGCTTTCTTGGCATTGAACGTGTCAGTTGCATTGCTGTCTACAGGGCCAGAAAGCTTCCATATTTCATTAAAAATATATTAAATTGTTTTATTAAGACGGGTTTGGAATGACATGAGGCTAAGTAATAAATGACAGAATTTTCATTTCTGGATGAACTTTCCTTTAATGCTGCTCAGACTGACACAATGCAAGAGGTTTTTTTGGTGTTATCTTTTTTGTTTTTTGTTTTTTGGTGGCATTCATGAACAGACTATTTAGCTAAGCTACAAATAGAGTATATCACCATCTTAATGAGAAAATAGAATATTATACTGCTGCCATTGTGTGAAAGTGAATTAGCATTTTTATTCAGTCTGTCTGACGTTTTAGCTCATGTGAAACGCATATGAAAAATTAACCACATTTTCCTGCATAACATTTGTGTTGGTCTTTTAAAGTCCCCACAACATTAAAACTATTGTAACAGTGCACGTTTTAATGGAATGTTGCAGTGTTTATTTTCAAATGATTTATTCATGCACACCATTCTGGCCACAAACATATTGTAAAGTTTCAAGAGTGGCAACCGCATTTAAATAGTGTTCAGAACAAAATTTTTAAAATGGTGATTAAAACTAGCAAGACTCATGTGTAGTGGTGGCCAAAATTATTAGACTTGTATTTTCACCAGCTTAAAATGGTTTAAGTCAGTTATTTCTATCTTTTGCTGTGTTGTGTCAGTAGGAAATATCAGTTTACATTTCCAAACATTCATTTTGCCATCAATTGTGACAACCAGTGCTCTACACAGAGATCTGATATCATCATCCAGTCTGTCTGGAATGACAAAGAAATAAAACAAACTGAGACAGACTAAATCCAGAAGAACTGTGGCAATGTCTCCAAGATACTTCAAAAAACCTACCTGCAAAGCTACAGTACTGTTAAACTTTAGGCACTTGTGTAAAAATGCTGTAAAATGAGGATGCTGTCAAAAATAATGTCATAAATAGATTTTCTTTATCAATTAACTTCTATTAACTAAATTAAATCAACTTTTAGTGTGACTAGCTTTGCAGGTAGGTTTCTTGAAGCATCTTTGAGACGTTGGCATAGTTCTTCCGGATTTAGTCTGTCTCAGTTTGTTCTGTTTCTTCATGTCATTCCAGACAGACTGGATGATGATGAGATCAGATCTCTGTGTGGAGCACTGGCTGTTGTCAGACTCCCTGTGCAAACTAAAAACTCACTGGATTATTACAAATAATGCCAAAATGAAGATAGAATTAACTGACCATTTTTAGCTGGTGAAAATGCTAGTGTTCTAATACTTTTGGCCACCACTGTTGTGTATATATTTTATGTACATATTTTAACTAATCCACCATTGTCAAAGTCATCATGTTTTGTTTATGTTTGGAAGCAGTCTTGATGGCTTGCCATATCCACTTACTAAGTGTCGCTCATTAAAGAAGAGGTCTAATGCTAATTTATGCATTCTGACTTATTTACACTGTTAAAGCGTTGTATTTTAAGACTAATCCTGGCCAAAGTTTTAAAAGTTGGAAGTATGATGGCAACTTTTTATGTCACTCCTTCATGATTCGTATAACCTTGTTCAGCTTCCCAAAGAACACAGTGTTAAGAGAAATGTCACAGCATGACTCTTTAGCTCCACCCACAACACGCCTCCAGGAGCTTGACTGTTTTTTTCGAAGAGAAGCGGTACAGTCGTATCTGTCTTTTATAAATCTTATAAAACTAAAGACTCTTTGGAGATATGAAGGATGCAGTACTACTCTATAGGTACTTTACTCAAGATTAACATGAGACTGGCAAAAACTGTGTGTTATGTCCTCGTTAAGCTTCTTTGAGGTTGGCTCATAAAGCATAAAGTTTATGTTAATAAAGTAGCTAGATGCAGGTCACAATATTTTGGCATGTGGCTTATTTCCAAGATAAAGCATTTGGATTTAGAATCATTATGGGCTTGTTCTTATTTGATGTTTTTTTCCTAGCAAGATCTAATGATCCAGTACTAATGAGTCAAGACGTACCTTGTTCCCTGTGATATCTTGCACCACACATACAGAACAGAGATTTAACTCTGATATGTTTAAATACATATCAACTAGTTGTTAAGTTCGGTTCTGTACACACTGTGTAGAATTTTTGTTAAGTCTGTTGTATGTGGTTGTCACTCTGTAAATTGCTGTGTGTGTACTGAACAAGCACCACAAGGTGAAGTGACAACCGAATTTAGCTATAGTGTGAACACGGACTGTTTATTATTCATTAAAAGATTAATTCAATTCCAGAATAAAAATGTCCTGATAAAATGTGTTTTTTTCTTCAGTCGAAAAGAAATTAAGGTTTTTGAGGGAAACATTCCATGATTTTTCTCCATATAGTGGACTTCAATGGGGATCAAAGGGTTGAAGGTCCAAATTGCAGTTTCAATGCAGCTTCAAAAGGCTCTACACAATCCAAGCCAAAGAATCTTATCTAGCGAAATGATCAATCATTTTCGGAAAAAAAAATTAATTAATTTAAAAAAAAACTTTTTAATTAATTGCACTAGCTCAACTTCTCACACAATCATTTTGGAAAGGTCACGTGTGAAGTAGGCACAAATACTGACCCAGTGTTTACAAAGCGGACGTGCAAAGAAAGTAAAAAGGTAAAACAACGATGTCGGACAACGTTTTTCACTGTGTTAAGTTGTAGACGCACATCGCAGAACTAGTGCAAGGTGAGCGTTTGTGGTTAAAAGTATATAAATGTTTAATTTTCTTTTGCAAAAGGGCCGATCATTTTGCTAGACAAGGCCCCTTATTTCTTGGCTGGGATCGTGTAGAGCCTTTTGAAGCTGCATTAAAACGGCAATTTGGACCTTCAACCCATTGATCCCCATTTAAGTCCACTATCTGAAGAAAAATCCTGCTTTTCCTCTGTGTGTATATGTACAGTCAAGACTGAAATTATTCATAACCCTGGCAAATTCTGACTTAAAGTTAGTTTTATTCAACCAGTAAGTTTTTTTTTTTTTTGACCGGAAATGACACAGGCTTCTCCCAAAAGATAATAAGACGATGTACAAGAGGCATCATTGTGGAAAAAAATATTACTCATCATTTATTTACATTTGAACAAAAAGTGGCATGTCCAAAATTATTCATACCCTACTCAATAATCAATAGAAAAGCCTTTTTTTGACTATTACAGCAATCAAACGCTTCCTATAATTGCTGACCAGCTTTTTGCATGTCTCCACTGGTACTTTTGCCCATTCATTTTAAGTGATGAGCTCCAAGTCTTTCAGGTTGGAGGTTCTCCTTACCATCACCCTGATCTTAAGCTCCCTCCACAGATTTTCAGTTGGATTTAAGTCAGGACTCTGGCTGGGCCACTGCAAAAGGTTAATGTTTTTGTCTGCTAACCATTTCTTCACCACTTTTGCTGTGTGTTTTGTGTCGTTGTCGTGCTGAAATGTCCACTGGTGCCAAAGGCCAAGTTTCTCTGCAGACTGCCTGATGTTGTTGTTGAGAATTTTGATGTATTGCTCCTTTTTCATGATGCCGTTTACTGTGATTAGGTTCCCTGGTCCACTGGCTGAAAACATTGGGTTCCCACCACCATGTTTGACAGTGGGGATGGTGTTCTTAGGTTTGAAGGCTTCTTTTTTTTTTTACGCCAAATGTTTCATCTGACCATAAAACAGAAGACCAGAAGTCTTCTTTGTCCAGATGAGCATTTGCAAAGGCCAAGCGGGCTTTTGTGTGCCTTATCTGGAGAAGTGGTGTCCTGTTGAGTTGATTAAAACAACTGTTTCCCCATCGGCTGTGACAGTTTGTAAAGGGTATAAATAATTTTGGACATGCCACTTTTTGTTCAAATGTAAATAAAAGCTGAGAAATATTTTTTCCACAATGATGTACCTCTTGTACATCGTCTTATTATATTTTAGGAGAAACCTGTGTCATTTCCGGTAAAAAAAAAAAAAAAAAAAAAAAAAATTGCTGGTTGAATAAAAGTAACTTTACGTCAGAATTTGCCAGGGGTATGAATAATTTCGGGCTTGACTGAATGTATGTGTATATACAGTACATACACACACAGAATTATATTCTTATACATCATTTTATGCTCACATTTTGTAATATCCATTTTATTCTTGTACAGTTGTATTTTTTTTTTTCATTTCAGTTGTTTTGTTAGGAGGCACTGCCTGACACAGAAATGGTCTCCCGATCCACTGCATTCATTTTGCACTTGTTGCCAGTGAATAAAGCAGCGCTGGTGTCTAAACGATGAAATATTCTCTCTTGCAGCCTAAATGTCAGTGGTGCAATGCAGTGAGCCCTGGGGCTCTAAAGAGGGGCTGAGAGAGTAAGACAACAAGTGAAAGGCAAGAAAGAGAAGATGGGTAAAGGTGATAAATGATGTAACTGCTGGGTTCATCCGTGACACACCACACTAATGCACAGTGCAGCCTCCCTGAGACAACACACATGAGGACAGATGCATTTAGTCACTGACATTCATACTCACTTCTTGTTGCTAAAGCCATTTGTAATGAAATACACAACTCTTTCTATTCTAGTCATCCAATTAGGAGCGCATTAGTTTGTGAGTGTGTGTGTTATGAATCTACTTTTGATGTTTCCTGGAACTCCTTGTGCTACAAGGATCTACTCCAACAAATTCTCATTAGCAAAACAATAGAAATCTGTTAACAAATGGCAAAATTAGCACTGGGCTGGAGAGGCTCAGGCATATGTTTGTGTCGAGCTGGAAGCGGAGAGCCAGCTGCTGCAGCTTGGGCTGATGGGTAACAGCAGACAAGCCAAAAGCAGAGCGTTTGTGCGCAATGGAGGAAGAAGATTGACATTATCTGAAACCAAGATGAGCATATGAGAAATAACAAGTCCCTCCAGCCCCTCCTGTCTCTGGTCATGATATCAGACTGCCAGAGCTGATGATTCCATGCTTGGCTTCCGTCAAGTGCCTCTCCACCAGGTGCTGACATTTCATCTGAAAGAATTAGTCTACGCTTTCCACAACACCAATTTAATGTCTTGATAGAGTGAGTATGAAAACAGGTCCTGACCCACAATGTGTGTGCATCAGAATATGGTGGCTCGGGGAAATAACTGACTAAAATAGCAATGCTGCTAGCTTTACATTTCTCAGTAGAATGACAAAAGCTTAAAACAGTAACTAACCACATTTTGCAATAAATAACAAGGTAATGTTGTATTGCACCTGTTTAAAATAGGAAAATAGACATGCTATAGTTGTTTATATTTATATGCAATATAGTTATGTATATTGTACATAACACATATTTTAAAATTCTATTGCACAGCTGTTATGGCCATAAAAAAGACCCATATAGATTACATCCGCATTGTTATTGCTTTACCCCGACACACTATGGTAATCTTACAATAATGATTTTTATTTTGAGCGGTCAGGTTGGGTTAAGTGGGAAATTTTGGGTATATATAATCCATGAACAGCGTGATAAAAGGTTTGGCTGCTTTTATCTGAATAACCAGATCTGATCTGACTCAAACTAGCTTCCCCAAATAGCTCAGTTTCAAGTTGGGCTAAGTGATAATGGTGAAACTGATAAATATGATTATTAAATCACAATTATTGCCAGGAATTTTATTTCTGCCTATATATTTTACATGTCTCTCAAAAGCTGAACCTGTGAAATTGCTAATATTAACTCCAAATTACTTTCATGTTTTTTCAATTTGAAAATGAATAAATCAATATTTTTATATATTAGCAAGTACTGATAGTGTGTGGGTGTCATTTGTTTTTGCTTTGATGTTTGATTATTTTTGGTCATTTGTCTTATGCACCTATCGAATACCTGCAGGTGTCCCAGGGTAATTGCTGACTGAATGTTTTTCAATTTAAAAACAAATGACTTTCTACTGTGGTACAGAGGTCGCACGAGGACATATATTTAGCAACCACATTCACAAACAATACAGACAAGATTCCATGTTTAGATTTAGTATGCTTTCAGGCTTTTTCAGATATTTTTTTCTCAGTGCAGAGAAAGTGTGTGCCAGATTGTTGAGAAATATAATTAAAGGGGTCATCGGATGCCCATTGTCAAGTTGATATGATTCTTTAGGGTCTTAATGATAAGTCTATAACATACGTTGGTTAAAATTTCTCAATAGCTCCCTTTTTAGAGCGAGCTATTCTGTTGCATGTTCCTTTAAATGCTAATGAGCTCTGCTCGCCCCGCCCACCTCTGCCGTGGGATGACGAGCCGTAATGTTTACTTTATCTGAATTTAGCCACGTTTAGCTGATAAACTTGCTAACTAGCAAATTATTAAGAAAGGCCATTTGCAAAGATGCATAAAAAACCCTTATACTCACTTCTGCTGTGGATGAAGCTGCATCACAAATGATTTGCACGAAAATAGACGCATATGTAGATCAGGATCGGCACTTTCCTTTTTAAAAAACGAAAGTAACGTTAATCCTCTGCATCTTCAGTGGCTTAGATGTCGGGAGTAAATGACGACTGCCATGTTCATTATTACATCCAACAACAGAACACATCAATCGCTCATTCAGAGACATTCTTGACTTCCCCTGCACCTGAGTCACACAATGGCGATCGGAGTCGGACTGTTTCCACTCGGTGACGGCGGGTCTAAGGCAAGGCGCTCATGTCAATCAACTATTGTGGGAGCGGTCTCTGTCTGTGTGTCTATCTGAGGAATGATAAAAACATTAATAGCCAATCAGAATCCATTCTACTTTGAAGAGCCTAAACATTTAAGCTGCAGATGACGTAACTGCTGCACATGCTTATAATTAACAAAATGTTATCATACATTGGTATAGATGCTAATATAGTTATTGGACTATCACTGGGTGTATTGTAGTTCTTTATGGCCTTTACAATGTATTAATTTAAAAGAAAATCTGAATGAGGGATTTAAACTCTTGACATCTGGCAACCCCAAGCACAAAAACTCATAGTGGCTTGTTACCAATGCAAATAACGCAAATGTCAAAAAAAAAAAAAGTGCTTAAATGGCAGAAGCGATAATTGTGACCACGATTAAAATACAAGTCACCGTTCAGGCTTAGTTTCAAGGTAACAAACCAAAAAAAACAAACAAAAAAAGTTAAATCAACGAAGATACTCTTTGTACTTTTAAGCTATTCATATCAGATTCATTCATATTCCAAGTTCGAAACTAAGAGGGAAGTCAAAACCATGTGCCCAACAGCAAGGTTAGGCATCTTTCAATTGCTAGCTTTTGGCAAAGCCACACGGACTTCTGCAAAACTATCATTAGCATATCCACCACTGTGCATGAGGGCATCAGGACAGACCATTTGAGCTTTATAAATAGTGTAGTAGGTCAGGCGGCTCTATCTATTATTTTTATGAAAGAAGAAGTGAGGACTAACGAGGCTGCAGGGTTGGAAAGGGCTCAGGAGTGGCGCTCCAACGCTGTCAGGCCTGATGTTTTCATAAAGCTCATCTCAAAGCCTGTGAGCAGTTACTCCCACCTCTAGAGATCATAAAAACAGGGATTATATTAATTTTCTGTCAGGCTGGGTAAAGTCTTTGCACATCAGAGATTGATTTTTGGTATATTCACGGCAGTCAAATAAGCTTCTGTGAACTTTAAAAAGAGCACAATGTGTTTGTATTAACAGTTTTCAGTTATATTCCCCTTCTCTGCTAAGGGAAGTTGACGAAGAAGTGACCAGAATAGAACTGTCAACCCATCTTCACACAGAGAAACACTGATTTAGATGTGTGTTGGTCTGACAACATGAAGACACCAAAAACACAAACAATCAGGACAAATAAAACATGAATCACACTGCCTGGACTACAGGCTAAAGAAAGATGCAAAAAAAATAAAATAAACATATGAATAGAATGTAAAACAGTAACCCTCCACACGAACCTCCTGCCAGAGAAACGCACATAAACACACCAGGGAGAACTATGGTAAGATGTCTGAAAGAAATATTTATATAAGTGGGAAAATAGTGCATTAGTAGAGTATACAGGAATTTTATATAATGCTCAGTGGATTTCCAGCATAGGGTTTTCAAATATAGGCATATGAGTAATAGTAATGAAACCCACTTAAAAGTAATGAAACCCACTTTCTTCCTTAGAGTGAAAAATTAAACTAATTTAACTAATAAACATAAAAACAATAGTCATACTATGAAACATAATTTTGCAATTACAAGAAATGAAGTTGCAATTATGAGAAAGTCACAATTGTAAAACTGTAATTAAGAAACAGCTATATAAAGTCACAGCCATGATAAATAAAGTTGCAATTATACAAGATAAAAATCACAATTATCTTTTTACTTGTTTACTCCGAGGCAACGCATGGTTGCTAATAATGTTTGCAGTAGTGGTTTATAATAATGATTAATGGTTTGCAATACTGTAAGATCTAAAGAAATGGTGCAACACTACTGTAATTGATTCGGACACATTGGTGCTAGTGAAAGTTGCTCAGTATGGAAGGACACACATCTCTGAAGGGCATCAAAGCAGATTTTTGCTTTGTAACATCATAAAATGGCAATTTCAGAGCTTTATCAGTGTTATGTGACACTATTCAGCAAAAATTCAATAACTTCAATAACACTGCCATGTTGCAGTGGGGAGACTCTGCCACAAGAATGAGCTTATTTGAAGCCACAGCCTGCCACAGATCGATCAGATTAACAGTCATATCAAGGCATACGGCGAAGCAGTATTGTGCATGTCACACCATATGACAAATGAGCCACGGTGTACTAAGTCACTGCAAACTGAAGACAAATAACTAAAACGAAAACAGTATTATTCATCTTTAGAAAGTGCAATCCACACAATTATGTCTTTTGAATTAAGATCTTCCACCCACCTTGTTTTCATCCAATATAAGGCATTCCCTCCCACCAAATGTAAAAGGGCATACACATTATCTCTCAGAAGAATCACAGTAATTAATTGTAATCTCTTTCATCATGAGACAGACACAATAAAGATGTCAGTGCAAAGAAAACAAGACAGTACAGGGACAGAATATAAGACATTAAAAACACAATGAAGAAAGTAATTAGTTTCGAATCAATAGTACAAGCAGCCTAGTCTCAAGTTCGTTATTTTATATTTGGAGCTGTCGATTTAATATGATAATTTGGTGTGATTGATTATGGGAAAAAAATATGTGTTAAAATTAAATGTAACGCAAAGCAGTGTTTGCGTTGCCAAGTCTGCAGTTTTCCCATGGATTCGGATCTCCCCAACTCCCACCGGAATGCAATTTCAATGCAAAAAAATGCAATTGTGCTGCTTTTGTGTCACAGACCTGGCATCCTTGATGAATATGCATTTTTTTAACAAATCGTGTATAGGGGTGCGAGATATATATCGTCTGCGATAATGCTGTAATTGTTGTTTTAACGATGTGCGATTTGAAATTATCGAGCATATTGCAAAAAACAAAAAACACACCTACAGACTGCACGCATAACGTTACATTACAATTACATGATGAAGTCTAGTAAGTACACGTTTAGAGTGAGTTCTTTCACTACATGATTCAGTTCAATGTCATAATGATCACATAACTCAAGATATGGGGGCAGAAAATGTATATTTGTATAATTTCATATAGTTGATCAATATCACACAAAGAGTGATGTTTTTTCCTTCAAAAATAAGCGTGACTATAAATGTGATAACAAGCCGTAATTGATGAAAACAACCACCATTTTTTATCTTTCCTGTTAAATATTGTGCTGCAAACACCATTAACAGCTTAACTTCCCAATCCTGGCAAACGACCATGGTATAAGCGAGATAATGCGTTGCGTCAAGTGGTTCATGACCTCCACATTGTGCATTTAAATCATTTAATGCACAGTTAGCCGTGCATTATCCCTTACTTATAGCTTATTATATCAAAATGGTACTGAGGATTTCTAGGCAAACTGATTCATTAATAAATGGCATTTAAATAATTCACAATGGTGAAAATGTAATGGCTTGCAGCTGTTTGCCTTTCTTCTTAACATAAGCTGCAT
The DNA here is from genome assembly GCF_049309525.1 of Garra rufa. Taxonomy (NCBI): domain Eukaryota; kingdom Metazoa; phylum Chordata; class Actinopteri; order Cypriniformes; family Cyprinidae; genus Garra; species Garra rufa. The sequence continues at coordinate 27,126,601 of NC_133361.1, forward strand.
ACTGCAGTCTTGTGCTCTGAGGAGACACAATCTGGGGCGTTACAAACACGCCCACGGACAAGAGTGACTAATCTAACATGAGGAGTCATACACTGTTGTGTTTATTAAAGCATCTCAAGCGGGACAGGGTCAGAATATAATACGGAGTGCATTTTCTTCTGCTGCACTACATTAATGGAAACATCAGCCAACACCAAACAGCTGCACAAAGCAAGACAGGCCAGATTTTGTTTCATGGAGCATGAATAAGGAGGCTGTTTCCTTCTCTACTCTGAAATACACCGGCCCTTCTGGGTTTGGAGTGGCCCATGACCCATCGGGCCAGCATGCAGCTCAGAGGGGCCATCCATCACTGGGCCACGGCTGCAGCCTGGGGATAGATTTGCACTCCCCCAGCTGACTCATCCATCAGCACTGGCTCCCCTGCATACTCAAGCAACCTGGAGAGGCCTAGCAAGGCCAGGCAATGTCACACTCTTCCAAACCTCCCCAAATGCCTTGAGATAAGTACAATGAAACCAGCGACCAAAGGCTGCTTTACTGCTTTCCTCTAATGAGACCTGAGCGTTGGGAATATTCATATACTTTTCTGTGATTTATTGCATGGCAGAATAGATGTTGCTGAAAAATGACCAGGACAAATCTGCTAGCTAATACTTCTGAACTGCACTATTTAAACATAATCCTTACTCAATTCTGTTTTGATTACAGTTAAACAAGATCAGTTTTTACATTTTTATAATATTTTACAATGGGGGATTTTTAATATATCAGGACCATAACGGTTATATAAAATAAGAGGGACCATACAAAATGCATGTTATTTTTTTATTTAGTACTAACCTGAATAAGATATTTCACATAAAAGTTCATATAAACTTGATTCTTAATATGGTGTTGTTACCTGAATGATCCAGACTTTGTTTAGTGATAGTTGTTCATGAGTCCCTTGTTTGCCCTGAACAGTTAAACTGCCCTGTGTTCTTAAGAAAAATCCTTCGGTCCAACAAATTCTTCAGTTTTTCTGAATTTTTGTGTATTTGAACCCTTTCCAACAATGACTGTATGATTTTGAGATCCATCTTTTGACTCTGAGGACAACTAAGGGACTCATTTGCAACTATTACAAAAGCTTCAAATGTTCACTAATGTGTCAGGAGGAGGAAACACGATGCAATAAGAGCTGGGGGTGAAAACTTTTTAAATTTGAATATCAGTGTAAATTTCAAATGTATTTTTTCTTCTGGGAAACATGTATCAAAATACACATCTTCATTCAGCTCAAAAGTTTTCACCCCCCAGCTCTCAATGCATCATGTTTCCTTCTGAAGCATCAGTCTGCGTTTGAACCTTCTGTGATAGCTGCATACGAGTCCCTCAGTTGTCCTCAGTGTGAAAACTCAGTCAGAAATTAAGAATAAGAGACTAATTGCAAGCAATAGGACAAAAAACTACAGCAGAACCGATAAATGAGAAATGCTACATACATTGTGTAAAGTATTGTTCACTGTGTCAACTAAATATACATTTCTTCTTATTAAAGTTTAATTTAGTGAAAAGCAGTGAGATATTTTCTCTCTTTTGTTGTTTGATTAACATGATTGACAGACAGCAGGAACATCAGACTGCTGTCACTTTAAGAACTGCCCGGATTCAATGCGTTTACAAGAATACGATAGGTGTATTTATCCATTCAAGGCCTTTAAAGCAGCAAAAACAATTCTTTGACAGCGCACAGAGTCTCTAGTACATATGTCTTTCACTGCTGATTGTGTTTAAACTGTTTTTAAAGTTTTCGTGACCACATAGCACAGCAACATCATGTGAGCGCGTAATCGTAATAGAGGCAGCAATAGAATCTCTATTGGTTGACAAATTTCCACCAGTTATCGTCTACCATTATATCGCCCACCTCTATGTGTGACCTAGTTTATTTAGACAGAATCAAGTATCAGCTATTTATTTTTACGATTATTTGCCATAACTTGTATTATTAATTACTGGCTAATTAGTATCAGCCATAATTTAATCAGCCTACTTTTCCCTGAGCAGTAGGCATGTTTTGATATTTTTACTGGAAAACAAGTCAAGAAGAAACTCTGATTAAGAAAACTATTTTCGCAGCTCTCTCTTTCATATGTTATCGTACTATTTCTGAAACATTACAGGAACTATCATGAGCTCCAAGAGCTAACCAGGAGCGATCTCTGATGCAATCAGCCTGAAAGATGATGACGATGAAGCAGGGAGCAGAATTTGCATGTGGCTTAACTCAAATCCAGAGCATAGCCGTTTAATGAAGGAACGGTATCGCAAGGTTAATGACGACGCAAAGCCATTATCACAGAGCTGCTCTGGGCTGCCATGGTGACAAAAGGTCTCCGAGTGTGTGTGTGTGTGTGTGTATTTATAATGTTGGCACGACAATGTGTCCCCAAGTGTCAACAGAGCGGTTGAGGAAAGTATACAGTTGTCACTGTCGGATGACACCTGTATACACACCCCCCAGCACCCCACCCACCCCTTTGACTGACAGCAAGAGGCCACCACCGCTAGCAATTAAAAACTTTAATTAATCAGAGCTATTTAAAGATGCCCATTCATCCCCCTCGGCAGGCGCACAGACGAGAATGAAAGATAAACGGCAAAGCTCTCCCCCCTTCCCCTCCCTCTTCTTCCCATTTTTCCTCCCCTTCATCTCTGCACCTCTCTCTCTCTCATGCCTCCATTCAGTGAACTAAAGCTGGTTTGCATGACCAGAGTGACACAATATCAGCGGTGTGAGATTTCTACGGCTTAATAAAGTAACTATATTAATCTTTAAGGGCTCAGCTGGATCACTGGAGGTCTGTAATTTGTGCTGCTGATTAAAGCAAGCATTACTATTACAATTGCTCATGCTTAGAGTGAGAGACTTGAGCAAATCGTTTGTGCTGCAGACGTGAATAATACTTCAAATGGTGCAGCTTGTGGAGGAGAAGTGTGCGATTCATTTTCAGATCGATCAAACATAGGATTTTTACTTGGTGGACGATACAGCAGGTGAAAGAATCCTACACTGATGGAAAGAACCAAAATATATCTAGACACTATATGAAAGAGACTGTGGGTGGGATATTTTGACCACCTAGCAACTATCCAGAACTCCCTAGCAACCACCTAACCACATTGCATGCAGCACTACCAGTTCCTGGAAGACTGGAAGATTACATTTATCCACCTTTTAAAATTGTAAAGCTGATTTTTTTTAACAGACAACATGCACTTTTGGAATTGGGGTTTCGTCACAAAGCAACAGCCTTGATTGAGAGGTCTCTTCAGCTTACAGGAAAACGCTCTCGGGTCAAAACGCAGTATGTGGGTGGTTCATCATTTACTGGCTGTCATGACTCTCAAACGGGACATATAGTGACTGATGCGCTCAAAGGCTGATTTGTGCTGCCCTGTGCATGGCGCGGCTCACAGAGCACGGTCTTTTATCTCTGCTCGCTTTAAACAGGGACTTCATGATGAAACTACTTTTTAAAGTTTAATCAGCATTGTTAGGCAGAGAATTAACTGCTTGTTTTGTCGCAACTCGGTAATGAAAATGAGGGTGATATGGCACAAACATGTAAACACCGGCACTGAAGAGACAGATGCATTAAGAGCATTGGAAAAGGTCAGATGTTAATCTTAATACAAAAACTGTGATTTCACCTAATCCATTAATTAGATTTCACTTGCAAGCACATGGGATACATAAAAGCCTTAATGACACTCTCAAACCAGCTGAAGTGCAAATTAAAACATCACAATTTACCTAATTTTGGTACATAGATAAATAGATCTATACAGACAGACAAAAAGACAGACAGTCAGTCGGACAGACGGACAGAGAGAGAGAGACAAAAAGACAGACAGATTAATAAATAACCAGATAGATAGATAGACAGACAGATACACAGACAGACAGATATACAGTCAGTAAGACACAGTCATACAGACAGACAGATAGACAGATAAAAAAAACAGACAGATAGGCAGTCAGTCAGACAGACAGATAAAAAGACAGACAGACAGACAGACAGACAGACAGATAGACAGTCAGTCAGACACAGTCAGACAGACAGACAGACAGAAAGACAGTCAGACAGACAGACAGACAGATAAATAAATAACCAGATAGACAGACAGATAGATGGATAAATAGATAGACAGATGGAAAGACAGATAGACAGACAGACAAATAACCAGCTATATAGACAGACAGACAGATAGACAAATAGACAGACAGACAGACAGACAGACAGATAGATAGACAATCAGATAGATAGAAAGATAGACAGACAGATTAATAAATAACCAGATAGATACACAGACAGATAAAAAGACAGACAGATAGACAGACAGCAGATAAATACACATAGACAGACAGATGGATAAACAGACAGACAGACAGACAGACAGATAGAAAGACAGACAGACAGACAGACAGACAGATGGATAAACAGACAGACAGACAGACACATAGACAGACAGAAAGATAAATAGACAGACAGACAGACAGACAGACAGATAAAAGCATACATAAATACATTAAAAACATAAAAGACAGACAGAACATTTACAATAGCTGTTTTGGTTGAAATGCGGTATACTGAAGGATAATGTTTGTCTAGTGCTTTTCATAAGTGCCTCATTCTCTAGTTAGGAGACTAATGTTGTGTGAAAAGAACATTCAAGAGCTCTTACAAATGTTCAGATAGGCAATTCCATCCCTGAAAATATTCAGCCACCGTGCTACGAACACAAAGCGGAAATTGGTCCTTTGATAAGCTGTAAACAAACCACTCAAGACATATATACAGTTGCCATATGACAATACATGCAGAAGTGCAGCCACAAGTGTAACATCAAATACATCAAACATTTACACATAAAGAGCATACATGAACACACACACCTCATCGCCACCAGCAGCTCACTCAGTGAGTCACACATGCTGACAAGGAAATGGACAAAAAAATAAATAAATTGAATGTGCCAAAACAATTCATCATTCTCCCTTGGGAACGGCCTCCGTCATGCTCATATTTCTGCTCTTTAGTATATGTCATGTTAAATCAATATTTAGAGTGCTCATGTGCCATGTTTTATTGAAGTTAAAATCATTAGTCGTTTATAGATTATACACCAGGGTAATACATGAAACCTCCAGACTAGACGTATCAAAATCGTAGAGCAAAAACATCATTAATCATTCCATTACCAGAATGCAGGTATTGCCTCCTAACAGATTTAGCAGTTATTTCATCTAAGTGCAAATAATTCTTGCTGCATGAGCTACATTCAATAAACACAAACCTTGGGGCCATGCATAGTCTATAGCACAAATAACCTTGCTGTAAAACTTAAATATTATCATACTGTGGCATCTTACTCATCCTGACATCAACTGCACTGCATAAAAATGAGGGGGGTTGTTTACCACTAAACTTTTTTATTTATTTATTCCCTGTATACTTCTTAAATTAGGTTTATTTTTTACCCCACTAGGGGAATATTTGTTTTTTTGTTTTAAGCATAAATCTTGCTAAACACTTTCGGATTTACGCTTATAAAACGCTTACAAAAAACAATTAAGGTAAGATAAATACATTTAATTTCTTTTCAATTTCATTAAATTATAATTAGTCAATTCATCTTTGAATTTTAGATATTTTCACTGAAGAACAAGACAGAAATACTTATTAAAAACATTATGTTTTGCACTGTGTGAAGTCCCTGAATAAGAAAATCAAATCAGCTGTTATATGTATTTTTTGCTGAGTACAGAATAATCTTGAATGGTGGAGCTGATGTTTTATGTATCTGCTTTTATAAAGTGCTGGTCTTGCTCTTACCAGTGAAAGAGTGATGGTTCCAGTGATGGGGTTGCTTATCTTTGTGAAGAGCCTGTTCCCCAGAAACCCCTTCTTTACCAGAGACCTATCAGTTTCAGCCAGGTTGGCACAGTGTTATGGTAAAACTGACCTTTAATGTGTTTTCGAGAGCAATGTCAAAGCATACAAATGAGGTAGCACACCGCCTGAGGAGCAAACAAAAGAGACACAATAAAAGCACAGCGCAACGCAATAAAAACACAAAGAAATTTAAATATAATGTCAAGCAGTAAAAACTGATGGTTTGCTACAAGTGCATTTCAAACCATTGCACATATGAAACAAGTGCAAATACAGTTATACAATCACAAACCTTCTTCAAAGTGCGATTTCTTTGCCACTAGCATCAATGTTACGACTGTTTTCAAACATGTTTCTCAAACACTCCGAGCCCCGCCTCAAACTCACGCCATTGGTTGACAGAGAGTTTGATTGACAGGCGATCTAACCAATCATAACGGCGAATCTGCCATTTCTGACAGACAAACAAACCAGACAGGAAAGTCTGTGAACTAAAAAATGAAAAAATATTGAAGTCTTTCCGCGGTTGAAACAAGGTACCTTCTGATGTTCATTCATCTTTATTTAATGCTATAACTAGTATAGAGGAAGATATGATCTGTTTACGTGCCGCTTGTTCTGTCACGACACATAAAGTGCCACTAAAACGATATTTATTGTTTGAATTTTAAAAAAAATGACACAATTTGAAAGCTGAGACTGTTTCCTACCTAAAGTAAACTGCTCTGTCTGGTTTGTCAGCGCGTTGTCAGTTTTCTCTTTGCTCCGCGATGTATTTTTCACAATTAAGTGTCTGACACCAGCAGCAGCAGCCAATCGCGTGACTGACAATCGCGTCTGACCCCAGCAGCAGCCAATCGCGTGACTGACAGTCGCGTCTAACTCCAGCAGCAGCCAATCGCGTGTATGACCATCGCGTCTGACTCCAGCGGCAGCCAATCGTTTGACTGAAAGAAAACAGAAACTCCCTAATGTGAGTGAAATTAGAATCTGTTATTAAGAAATATTATACATTGTCCCAATATTAATATATATTAAGTTAAATAATTTAATTGTATAAAATGTATGCAATTATCCTAATTGTAATTTCTTTGGATCAGTAATTAAAAAAGTTTTCACCCCTCATCAGCACAGCACCAAGGCAATTGCAAAGTTTTTTAACTAATACATTTGTAAAACAAATTTGTTTGTTTTTTTATTTAGTTTTTTAAATTTTATTTGTTACCAATACTAGTTCATTATTAGGCTTTAGATGAGATTAATGCTTCTTTATGTAAGAGAGAGAATGCATGCATGCAGAGAGAGTATGCTTGTTATACATTAGAGTAGGCTAGTGTCTGTTCATAGTGGATGAAAGTGAAAATACTCTGGTAGTCCTCCAACCTACTTAGCCTTACTTAACATGGGTTTTCATGTCAGCAGAGTAACAACAGCTGCTTTATTGAATAGGCCAGCCATTATCTTCCTTTTCAAGACTACAAAGTGGAGACAAATTCCAATTAAGTATGTGTTCTGACACAACATAGGGGACGAGGAAGAGGAACGGCCCGGATAATTGGGTTAATTGCAAAAAGCATGCAATTAGCTCTAATTGAAGTAACTACGGCTGTATTCAAAGGTAGTAATTCACTGCAGAGTGTAGCTATATCTTTAACAATGTCTTCTTAAAAATTTGAAGCAGGATATGTTCTACAAAAACCATTTATAAAGGTCTATCAAATGTCATGTTTTGGGCAGATAATGAGATGTGATTTTTAAAACATCCTCAGGGCTCTGGACACCAGGGAATAAAGAAATGGAGCCATAGGTAGTCTGTTATCAAGAACCGAAGACATCAGACCTCCGCTGTGTCCCGATTTGCATATCTGCCCCAAATAGTAGGCTATGCGAGATCAGTTTCTGTCTCCAACATAGTGTTTTGGAAACAGTGTTGGTGAAATGGAAAAAGGGTTTGTGATGGTGAGGTGATGAGGACAGTGATTGCAAGGCAAAAGCTGTCGCAGAAGTTTTAAAATCTTTCAACCTGAAAGTAATAGGCCTAATGAATTTAACACGATTATATGTGACAGGACAATTTTATGATGTATTAAGTACCAAAACTAGGGCACTTTAACAGATTTCAAGTCAGAACTTGGAATAGTGCAACAGAAAGCAACCGTTTTTAGACAGTAAATTACAAACATATTACAAACAAATGCATGTAAATTAATTAATGATCCTACATTATATAATAAGAAAGTCAGTTTAGAAACAGTTATTTTCCTCCTGATAAATGTACACCTAAACAACAAATGCTAGTGTTATCATTTTGTTTTGTTTTTTGTAAACATCACATTCCGAGCAACAGACTGTCTGATGTCAGAGATATCAAAATACCAATATCCCACATCTGGACTGAATAGAATGTAAAATTTCTAGCTATAGCTGACTCAGAAGTAGCCTATTTTTTTCTGTCAGCAGTGTAATGCATATTTTGCCTGAGGAGGCTAACTACAGTAGTTTACTGCTGCATGCCACTGTAATACATCATGATAAGCTATATATACTATAAAATATATCACTACCTATATTTATTTATATAAAACTCAGTTTCATATTTTCTATGCATATTTGATTAGGCGAAAATCTTAAAACGCATTTTGTGTAGTATTCCATAAATTCGCATTAAATTATTATTAAATTAACTGTTCACCACACACAAAAAAAATGATATACAAGATCACAGCATTTGGAAGAATTTGTACTGGATGGTTGCATATTTGCATATGTTTAGATTTGTCGCCCTCTAGACAAGCACTGATGCTGAACATGTGGAAGAAGCTCCGTGTTTCTCATTGATTTCACAGCCGAAAATCATTTCTGTGAAACGCATATTATGTTCATCTTAATTCGGTCAGTTCATGCATAGCGAACAAAACCTGCTGACTGATGATACTTCATCAACGAACGGTTGATTTAGGCGTTTGGGCATTTGGTTATAGAGAGAAAAGCTGTTTACATTTAGATTCATACGTATATATTCGTTCATTTTAGAATATTTAAGAATTTAAATCACTTAAACGCAAAGTCGCATATTTGTTGATTTGATTTATATTGCTGTGCAGTTTGCGAAAAGGAGGGAACAGCTGGATAAAGCTCAAGTGCGTGGCGAGTCTTCAGTCACAAGCTGAGTCCTTAAGAATATTAATATAAAAACTGAAGGGTTCAGTGTATTCGGTGAGGTGCCAGATGTCGATATTTTGATCTTACGATCTCTGGCTTTTTAGCCTATATAATATTTGGTGCCCTGTTGTCCTTTTCAGATCTGAACGTATGTCCAAAGATCATTCTTGAAGATTTGTAAGTCACTTCCAACAACCTTGGCTGATGTTTTACCCCTAAAGGCGTAATGTTGCCATTATTTGTTTCGAATCTGATTTAGATGTATAAGCAAAAGTATAATCCAAATAAGATTTGCTGTGCAATACTGCCTCCTCTCGGAAGCCTTCCCTAAATCAATGAGCCACGAGAGGTCGTGATTTGACTAGTTATAATGGAAATTGTACTGGTTTTAATAAAACCTGTAATGGTGCCTGTTGGTTTATCTTGGTAATTAATCGCTTTCTATTGGTGATTTGTTAAAACCTCTAAATCCCAATTAAATATGTGACCCTGGACCACAAAACCAGTCATAAGGGTCCAATTTTTAATTAAGATTAATACATCTGAAAGCTGAATTAGTACGCTTTTGATGTATGGTTTGTTAGGATACGATAATATTTGGCCGAGATACAACTGTTTAAAAATCTGGAATCGGATGGTGCCAAAAATCAAAATATTAAGAAAAGTTCTTAGCAATGCATATTACTAATCAGAGATGAAGGAAATTATCTTTAATGGACCATGATCTTTACTAATGATTTTTGGCATAAAAGAAAAATAGATCATTTTGACACATACAGTGTATTTTCAACTACTGCTACAAATATAGCCTACCCCTACTACTTAAGACTGGTTTTGTGGTCCAGGATCACATGTCCCAAAACACACTACAGAATTTTTGTATTTTTTCATTTAAGTTAAATATAGCACACATAAATCACGGAGACGTCTATTTGACCTCTGCATTTACATCTGTAAGATGTATATTTCAGAGTGTTTGCTTATCTGCAATACGTCTAAAGGAGGTTTCCTATCAGATGTCAAATAGACATCTATTAGATGTCTTTAAGATGTTTAAGATTTAGAATGTATGTAAAATCTTACAGACGTCTGTCAGATGTTTGTACACAGCAGATGCTTTCCAGATCAAATGATTTTAACAGACATCTTGCAGACACAAGTTGATGGTTAATGTTTGTAATGGTAGTTGTTGTGGAAACCATTCTGTTGCTTTGTTGTTGTTTTTTCCAGCAGGGACTACTTACAAGCTTTTTGAAAACGACGGAAACGGCAGTACAAAAAAACTCCAATGATCAAGGTACATTTATATAGTAGAATAATGAGCAGTAGCATGAAATTTGCCGAGTAATATAGTTCATTAGCATTAGCATAACTTTAGGGTGTGAATGGGAAGCAATGAGATATATGGCGTTAAATATAGAAGTCAACTGACGTACGGTCACAATTGTGCTTATTTGGTTCTTTTACGACTGATTTATTAGTGAAATAATGTCTGTGGTTAACAACAGGCCTACTTAAAACAAGTTTTATTTTAATAACCCATGATAAATTTCCCAACCGTGGCTTCCCTTCTTCCTTCAGGTTTTAGTACTGAAACATAGCAGATCTATTTAGCTCTGTTTATAATAGTTAATGTAAATTCTGAGGAAGTCGCAGTGTTGTTGTATTATTAGTCACTTAACATGACTATCTGCTTCACAAAAAAAAGTACGTTTTTCACTTTATGATCTTATGACAGTTCCACTTAACAAGCAGCAACCTCATATTACCAGCAGGTGGCGCTTGTTAGCTATGAAAAACAATAAAATTTCTATGATCAACATGTAAACTCAATGTTTACAAAATTAACACATCTTAACAAAAGGTATATGACTTGCTTAAAATTTCAGAATTTGACCATAAAGAAAACAAGATATCATGTCAACTTGGAAATGTGCTTGACATTTATAAAGACAATAAAATAGTGTATTCTGAGTACGGTACATACACAAAGTTGAAGGCACCTTGACTTAGCTAAACATTAACCATTCTGCCTTGGACTCATTCAAAGACAAACAAAACAAAAAAGCGGAACACAGAGGCGTGAACCCTTGCATTTAGAAATCTATTCTTAACTATACAATCTTTATTCATCAAGAATAAAAAGCTAATAAGACAATAGTGGTGTTGTGATGCCTAAAATATATTATTTCATATATCTTTATATATGAAACTCCTAAATTTGCCTTGGTCACCTAAAATAGTTTTTCTTAGTTGCGAGTACACTGTGCTCTGCTGATCTATCTGAAATAGCAAATGTGTGCAGTCACCTCTTATATAAATGTGATTGTTTATTTATTATACAAACACTTATTTATATACTCAATAAATTATATTCTTTTATTTCAACAAACTATTTATTGTACTACATATATTTAGATTTGAAAAGTGTGGCTTTTTATGAAGATTTTAAGATTTGATTGTCATAATTTTGTACTGCGGAGTACATCGACTTGAGTATTTGTGTAACAGTCTTATGAAAAAAAAAAAAAAAAAAAAAGAGTTGCTTAATAATGGGCGCTCAGTATGTTCTATACACAAAAATGTTAGATCTTAACTTGAAGATGTGGTGTTCATGTTACTGCACACTTAGGGAAGCATACGCAACACTTACTGCTGTAAAACATCATTTTTGGCCACATCAAAGCAAATACTTCAAGTTAAAAAGCTGCTGGATTTCTGCCAGCGGAGATAGTTACGCTTTTCGCTCCAGACGTGGAATCACATCATCAAGTTGCAGATGGAAGATCTTAGTAAAAAACACGTTGAGTGGATCATGGTCAGACAAAATATCTCAGCTCTGCTGATAGACTGCTATCCAAAGTCACCATCAGACAGAGTCACCACAGGAACTGATGTGTCTGTTGAGCAATAGCTGTGAGTACATGGCCCCCTGCTGCATTGTTTTCCATGCAAAATAAGGAGAAAATTATTCCAACCTTCTCTACCTCATTTACTCACATAATACACACCCTGAGATACTCATTCATCCTCAGAGGAGGAGTGTATTAGCCCATTGTGCAGTGAATCCCCCCCTAAATTATCCCTCTGAGAGGAGCAGCAAGCCATGTTGGGACATAGTGAGTGGTAATCTGAAGCTACTCATAGTGTTTGGTATAGTGCATCTCTGCCGAAGCGGATGAAAAAGGGATGAGGTCATTTATTAAGCGTGATTGTAGCATAAGAAGTTGGGATGTAGCCCTCGTCCCCGTTGTTCCGGCGCACTCGCGTCCATCCGTCGCCCTTATCCTCCTCTACCACAGACAGCACTTCTCCTTCCTGCATGGAGATGGTTCCCTCGCTGGAGCCTGTGAACAGATAGAGGAGTCTCAGAGAAAAAGAGGCGGATATGATATTCGCAAGTGCTTGTGCGAAGCTGTATAATTGTACCTGGGAAATTGTAGAGTGCTGTGCATTGACCAATAGGTGCGGCGAGTTCCTCGTCTTCAAAGTCGTCATCAAATTCAGTGTAGATGGCCTGGGAGGAGTCGGTGTCATCTGAGAGAGCTCCAGGACTGAAAAGTGCATGGGAAAATTCTGACTATGTAAACATAACTCAATCAGCATAACCAGATTCAAGCAATAACATTTCTAGAAACCTAGTTTTATTAGTACTTATAAGGTACATATTCTGCCTGACCATATTCTACCCTAACCCTACCCAATACCTAAACTCAGCAACTACCTTACTTACTATTAATTAGGAAATAAACTAAACTAAACTTAGTTTATAGAGGCAAAAGTAATAGTTAATGGTTTGTTAATCATGAGAATTGGACCTTAAAGGGAACCCTGGCAATTAAAGGAACACTCCACTTTTTTTGGAAATAGGCTCATTCTCCAACTCCCCCCGAGTTAATAAGCTGATTTTTACCATTTTGAAATCCATTCAGCCGTTCTCCTGTTCTGGCGATATTACTTTTAGCATAGCTTAGCATAGATCATTGAATCCTATTAGACCAATAGCATCGCGTTCAAAAATGACCAATGAGTTTCGGTATTTGTCCTATTTAAAACTTGACTCTTCTGTAGTTATATCGTGTACTAAGACCGGCGGAAAATGTAAAGCTGTGATTTTCTAGGCCGATAAGATTAGGAACTACACTTCCATTCCGGCGTAATAGTCAAGGAAGTTTGCTGCCGTAATATGGCCGAAGCAGGCGGAGTAATATCACGCAGCACATGTGCAAATACTAACCTAGCTGGGAACTAATTCCAGGCACTGCGTGATATTACTGCGCCTGCTTCGGCCATATTATAAAGGATATATTCGTCCATATTAACAAGTTGGAGAATGAGCCTATTTCCAAAAAAGTGGAGTGTTCCTTTAAGACTCGTTTGGCTTAATATAATGTGAACTGTGTAGTAGAAAACCCATCAAAGGTTTAAGTTATTTAGAAAAATTTCACATTGTTTATGCATATTGTGACGTGACATGGTTGCACTTGGTGAGCTACTAGCGCTACCTGTTGCTATTTTTACTTTATTCTCTAAAATACACAATTTAGGAAATAAAATACTAACATTGTGTGGCGTTTGGTTGTAATTTTCAGACTAATGGCAACAAGAAAAACAAGGCAAGGCATGTTTACATCCTGCCCGGATGGTATTTAGCATTTTCTTTTCCTGCCGTTTGTAAGCTCTTTCAGTAGCTGTGGTCTACTAAAGGGACTAAAGCGGAGATAACAAAAGAAAGTCTTTAGAAAGTTTTATTCATCCACAGGCATCTTCCCATTCTTTTCTCCTCTTCCTATCGCTAGGAAAGCAATGAAGACTTGCATCGCTTCTCTTGTTGCCCTTTGACTGAAAATTACAACCAAATGTTGCACAATGTGGCATCACTTTAGTAATTAATTTTCCAAATTGTGTTGTGGTAAAAATAGTAACAGGTTGCACCTGTAGCTCACCGAGTGCAACCATTTCAAATCATCAAAATAATGGCACCCCCATAATAATTTCCGACATTAAAAAACTATTGCAGACTGGATACAAGGTCTTATGCAAATGCCCTTCAGATCTAAATCTGAATTGTATAATGAATTGTAGGACTGTAGTCTAGCGACAGCTTCACGCTCAATGACGTGGAAATAAAACAAGGATCATTTTGACTTCTAAAGCTTCTAAAGTTAGTCTGGTCCAATTATGTAATGTTTTATTATTTAGGGGCTATTTCTTTCAGATTTGTTTTTAAAATAAGCATACAGACGCACGAAAACGAGTCTCATGACCTGCAATTTGCAAATCACTGCACTCTCGTGTGCTGTTGTCAAGTACACAAATAAAAATGACTTGATTAAATTACTGAGTAGAATTACCAATAGTGAATAAAATGGTTGTCTATGGTATTCACACAAGAGAGATGTAGGAAAACAACATGCAAGTCTTAGTCCTAGAAACACTCTTGTATATAACTTGTATATAAGAAAATACCAATAGCTGTGAATTACTCACCCTCATGTCATTCCAAACCATAAAGACGTTTGTTCATCTTCGGAACACAAATTAAGATATTTTTGATGAAATCCAAGACCTTTCTGACCCTGTATGGACAGCAATGCAACTGACACATTCAAGGCCCAGAAAGCTAGTAAGGGCATTGTTAAAATAATCCTTGTACCATCAGTGGTTGAACCATAATATTATGAAGCTACGAGAATACTTTTTGTGCGTAAAGAAAAAAAATAATGTCTTCATTTAGCAATTTCTTCTCTTCCGTGTTTTCTTTGCGCACCAAAAAATAGTCTTGTAGCTTTATAACATTAAGTTTGAACCACTGATGTCACATGGACTATTTGAACGATGTCCTTACTAGCCTTCTAGGCCTTGAACATGGTAGTCTGTCTATGCAGGTTCAGAAAGCTCTCAGACTTCATCAAAAATATCTTCATTTGTGTTCTGAAGATGAACGAAGGTCTTACCAGATGGAACGACATGAGGGTGAGTAATTAATGACAGAATTTTCATTTTTGGGTGAACTCTCATTTAATGAAAATGCACACCATAATCAGAAAAAACGTTTGTTGAAATCAAACTGACCTGTTGGGGTTATGAGCACCGTTATTGTTCAGAGAGTGTGTAGAGTATCGTATCGAGTCTCCTCGGCCCCCTGCTTCTGTGAGCCAGGACTACAACAAAACAAGACACGAGCATGTTGAGAAAGTCTTCATAAAGCGTATAAAAGATTTACAGAGAGTACTAAACAGAAACCTCATATTTGTTGAGTTCTCCTCTCAGTCTTTCCATGTTTTGTGCCGTCTGAGTGATCTGAGGTGCCAAACTGGCAGGATCTCCCATCTGAGGGTTCTTTTCATAGACATCTTTCATTTTACCCAGAGCCTCACTGCACAGAGACATAAATATATTTATTTAAGCTATCTTGATCGTAACAGAGAAAGACAAAGAACAAACAGATACGGTTGCTTGTGGCACTCAACCCCACTGATTCCTCAGAGACCTGAAGAGCTTAGTAAACAAAGCCTGGACCTCAGCAACCCTGTGGAGTCAGCTATGGCTGGTTGTCATGGCAATAGTTGTCGGAGAGACGGCAGGCGACTCACCTCTGATCCATTTCCTTCTGCAGCTCCTTGCTGATGTCATCGATCTTCTGCTGTAAGCGTTTCCTGCGCTGCTCAGGAGGAAGATGGGTGAAGCCCTCTGTGTCCACAGACTGAGGAGATGGGCAGGGAGATAGGGTCACTCACAGAGATTCACACAAACAAACAGCCACCCCACCAACACCACAAGCATAAGCAGTGACAGACGTGAACCAGAGACCCCACAGTGAGAGTTCAGGTTTGCAGAGGGAAAAGATGTACTGTAGCAATTTATCACCAGGATAATTATACCATCTGTTAGAATTGTTGCATTTAAACACTACAGGCTGTGCTTTAACAAGATTTCGGCAACACATTTGTCATTTATGACAGGTAAGTCAAGGAGAAATGCTTAAACAAGCGGCAAATAAACAGTTTACTCAAAGGAACTTCCTAGATTAAATAAAGAATCGGTGGCATATTGTCGATCTATGCAGCTAGAGGGATTTGAAGAAGAAATGTGAAGCTAATATGTGTTACATGAAGCATTAAAGTGGACATCGGATGCAAATGGTTTTCGCATTTAAATGTGTCTTCACAGTGTGTGGACACAACCACCCTACAATGAAAAAAATCATTCACTTCTTTTTTTAAATCATCAAAAAATATCAAGTAATTTTTATTTTCTGAGCAGTATGATGTCAAACTGCACAGGCTCCGCCCACAACTGCTGAGGGACTGTTTCGTATTAGCATATTTCCAACCTCAGCCAGTTGTACGCCGTCTGCAATTTTATCCGTACTTGAACAGCTGTAGTGACTAGTGTTGCCAAAGTACCGACTTCGGTTCCTATCGGTACTGAATTTTTTAAAACATCCATTTCCTGCTAACATTTAAGCGCTGTTGAGCAGATTCTTAAATAGCACTGATTGGCTTTTAGTACCGACTAGGAATGGGAAGATAAATCGAGAAATGATTCAGCATCAATTCTGAGATTTCCGAACACATCACGATTCTTTATCAAATAGATTCTGAGCTTAGTTTTAAACAGCAGATGGCACTGCTTCCTTTAGAAACAGCTATGCTCTGCTTGTTTCCAAATCTTTACACACACTTGAACACACTTGACTTGACATTTGAGCGCTGTTGAGCAGATCTTAAACAGGCTGATTGACGTTTTCCAAATTTCAGTACCATTTAGCGGTTAACGACAATAAATCGAGCATCGATTCTGAAATTTCCGAACACATTGCGATTTTTTCTCGCGATTCTGAGCTTAGTTTTGAACAGCACTTAAGAAACAGCCGTGCTCTGCTCGTTTCCAAATCCTTACATGCACTTGAACCTAAAATAACCATTCATACAATTCGAAAAATTTGAAGCGAATTACAAGGGTGTTCACAGTGGGCTGTTTACATTAATCTTGCATCATGAAAGCATTCTGAGCCAAGGTGAAATTACACGACTCAGCCAACGCACAAGTGCTCTTCAGCACTCTTCTTCGAGAGTATTTGAGTGTGCGGATAAAAACTAGATTAGAGCGCCATCTGCTCTTAAAATGTAAGCTCAGAATCGATTCCAAAGAGAAAGGCGATGCATTCGGAAGATCTCAGAATTGATCCACGACTGGTACCGAAGTCAGTGCTTTTGACAACACTAGTAGTGACAATGTTTCGTAAACAATGCAGGTGTTTTGGAGTTGGATGTAAAAGTGAACATAAGAGTCTACATTTTCTCCTGACATCAGAGCCACTGAGGATGCAGTGAATTAGTTTTGTTTTTGATGGTAATGCGCCATCAAACAGTGTTGTTTTCGTCAACGATGACGATGACGAAATCATTTCGTTGACGCCACTTTTTTCATGACGATAACAAGACGATGACGAGATAAAACTGGCTCGTTGATGACTAAAACATGACGTGACGTGTGTGAGTTTTCGTTGACGAGACGAGAATAGACGAAAATGTTAGTGGGTGGTCCGTCAGACGTTTAAAATGCATGACATTTCCGCTTATTGTGCATGCCAATTAAAACTTAAAAAGTATCTGACGCTATGGCAAGCCGTTTTAGCATTAAATACTCTTTGCTATACTAGTATGGCAAGCCGTTTTAGCATTCCATCCTTGTTTGTCTTTTATGTTCTAAAACATTCCTTCATTATTGTAATTATTGGTAAAAATAGTCGATCCGGAAGCTCACATTGTGTTGAACTATAGGTCTGCTATTTTCAGAACTTATAAGTGACACTACCCAACAGCAAAATACTTACTGGCCTACATTAATTTGTTAAAAGACTACTTTTTCCCCTTTTTTTGACTAAAACTAGACTAAAACCTTTTTGACTTTTCGTCGACTAAAATTGGACTAAAACTATCACATTTAGAAGTGACTAAAATTTGACTAAAACTAAGAAGCATTTTAGTCCAAAAGACTAAGACTAAGACTAAATCTAAGATGGTTGTCAAAAACAACACATGCACCAAAATTAAAGAGGCATGCGCCAAAATAGATCGCTGTGAACAAAGCTGTTTCTGAGCATGTAAAAAAGAGTTTTAAACAACCATTGAGGAATTTTAACCAACTTGTGGAAAATGGGCATCCGATGTCTCCTTTAAGGAGACATGTTTCATGAAATGTTTCATATTTGCTCTATAAAATATATAATTCTTTTAAATTAGGACTACTGTTCTAGGAACAAAGCTTAGTTTTGATCCAAGTGCTTGGCATATGTGTACAACTGAAATCATCAACATAGGCTCATTGGGAATACGTGCAAAACTGCAAAACTGAAGAAAACATACCTATATGTACAAATCACTGCAGTTTCCAGTCAAAATGAACAATAGAGGCAAAAAAAAGTCTTACAACTTGTATTCCTTTTCACAAAAAAGTATGACTTACAGGTACAGAGTTTTGATTAATAAAGCCAAATTTTCACACAATTACTTGCAGAATATTATGTTATGACAAACAATTTTAACATTCTGCGTGATTTGAAAACTGATCGTTTTGAATGTTGTCGTCACATATACAGCTTCATATGCATGAGTTTTCTAATTAGTAAATCTCTGACAAGCTACGCCATATCGCGCTCAATATCGCATTCGATATTAAGCTCGATATGGCGTAGCTTGTCAGAGATATGTCTCTGTGTATTAATTGCCGCTCCAGCGGAACCTGAGCGGAACGCACGTGATGGAGATTTACTACTAATCAAAGTACCGGCTAAAAGCGTGCCAGAGTCACATATTGAACATGTTTTAGCGCCACTCTCTGGACATTTCACTTTGAAAACTGCTGCAAAACGTGCAGTAAGGTATGTAATTATGGTGTTACAGAAATGTATATAGAGGCACATATTTTCATGAGCCTTGGTTGGAAATCACAGGAATGTAAAATTATACTCCATTTGGGTCTAAAAACCAAAGTACACTTCAGTTTTTATCAGCATAGTACTTTCTAACCATTCACATGATTTTTTTCAGCACCAATTTGTAGTGGCAACACCAAACCTTTGTTTCATGATTGAAGAAGTAACAGATGAGACGTTGACAGATGCTGGTGGTGTGAGAGGCTTAAGAGATACCTGAAACTCTAGTTAAACAAATACAAAGCCTGGCAAATAGTGCAGACATCGGACAGGGATTACACTTTCAAGTGTACATGTGTAAAGTGGCTTTGTTTGGGCAAGCTATGAAATGGAATATACTTGGAAAGGCAATGCAGTTGGCTGTATGTATATGCTAAGCAATTGCTTCAAAACTGAAATATACTTTGGACTTTGGTTTGTTTACTGGCTCTAGATTATAAGGTTGGATATTACTTTGAGCAGCCGGGGTTGGTAGCAAGCCTAGCCTAATACTAACCCTGTCAAAATATATTGGCTTTACTCAGGTTTGAATTTCAAGGGGTCATGAACTGAGAAACCAAAATTCCCTTTAACTTTTGACATAAGAGGTCATTGTACTATAAAAACATTTTGTTAATCTAAAAACTAGTTATATTGAAAGCAGTCTGCCAACATCGCTGCCCGTTTAGCCCCGCCCACCGATTTACGCATAGTGTTTACCAGAGAGAACACAGGTTTTTAAAAAAGTTTAAAACTAAAAGACAATGCTGTGCTGCATATACTGGATCTGACAGTGATGTCGAAACAAATGTGTAACGCTTTTCATTATGTGGTCATTATTGCTTTGCCTCTTCTTACAGATCATTTCATATGTACGGAGTTATTTATGCATTTTAAACCTAAATCATAGTGACATCCATCTATGAGAAATTAATGTACATTGTTAGCCAATCATAGTAGTGGGCCTTTACTTCCCACTCTACAATCCGCCATGCCTATTCAAACAGAGCGTTCTGCTGAGGGGAGTTGAAAGCAAGACAGAAAATAGCCTATTACTTCTGAATAATGATGTTTTTGATGTAAAAATCGTGATAACATTATAAGTGGGCCTCAGTACAACATAAAAAAACAAAGCAGTTCATGACAGCTTTAACTTTTTCACTCAAAGGCCAATTTGGCCACTAAAATATAAAATTACCGGCCATTCATTCTACTAGCCAAAAAAATTATAATAAATTACCTAAATAAACCAACAGCTTAAGGCTGGCCACACTGGATGTGACAAAGCGGGCGTTGCAAATCAACATTGTATGTCGGGTGTGTTTAAGTAAGCTAAACATGAGCAAATGCTGTGAAATTAGACTGTATTTAATATATCTTTATGACTCACAAGTTCAGTATTTTGGCAAAATCTGCACGGAATTGGCTTAAATGAACTTGCTTAAATTAATAAGTGTACAAAATTTACAAAAAGTAAAACCGGTTAGTGATTTGACAGCATTACCTGCCATAGCTGATTTTTATGTGCATTTGGCAGGTTGGCGGGTGTTAATTTCAAACCCTGGCTTTACTATCAAAAAAGATTTGATATTGTTATTGATCAAGTTTCATATTGTATAGCATTTATTCATAATGCTATAGACCTGCCCTATCGACCTCCACACTGTAAATGTCCCATTGCTTTTACAAACCCAAGAGACAAATGAGGTCAATAGAGCTAAAGTGCCATTTAACCTGGAATATTCCTTTGAGTAACTCAATTAATTTAAACCATGTGCATAGATTTATCAATGCAACTTTAAAACATCTTCAATACAGTACACCATAACAGCCTGGCTTAAGCATTGGTGCATAGATTCTTTGTGTTGCAGTGTCTCACCCTGGAATGGCTTGTCACTGTTTAAGAGCCATGATGAATAGTGTACTGTAAATTAACCCAGAGGCTGCTGTGCCTTTTCATTGAGAATGGCCACCTCTACAATAGTGAATTATAGGAAATTTGTAATTTCAGTGAGGATGTAGAGGTGGTCATATTGTGCAATCCTCACAAGCAGAAAACGATCCGATAAAAACAGAGGGAGTGTAATATACGTGTACAGCACGTACAGCCCACACCACTTCAAAATGATTACCGTGAGCTTCTCTGGAGTAAACTGAGGAAGAGAGATATAAACAGACAGTGTTTTATAAGCTGGCATCACACTAGCCGATTTCTTAGTGTCTCTCATGCAGGTCCAGTATCACATCTAACAAAAGCAGCTCTAACCGCAGTTTGAAACACTAGTTTCAAAGTTTAAGCTTTTTAGGTGACCTGCTTCTTGTAGGGACCTGAAGTATTAATGCAATACCATGGGAAAAAGAATAATGATACATGATTGTATTGCCACAGCCCTAGTTAGTCTGCAGGACCCATGTGTCAGTGACCATTAAGCTCTGATTCACAGAACAGCACAAATGCTGACTGTCAACGCTGATTGTGTAAACATGCATTTCTCTGGGGTTCGCCCTAAACTTACATGACTAATAAAATAAGAATGCAGAAGCAGAACAGCCCTTTTTCTACTGAAAGTAAGTCATGTTTTCACAGAAGCTGACAAGCGCTGCCGGCACACATGAGTGTACTACAAGCCCCGGAGGGACAAACACACATCACACTCACTCAAAGGACAAAGTTACGGCATGAACTGAATCCTGATTCAATCTGACAACGTGTTACATTTGCATGGTGCTCCTGTTTTTATTTCAGCAAGCTTTTTGTTGATTTGCTGCCAATATGGGACGTCAAAATGCATGAGAAAGAGAGGGAAATGTCAGAGGCGTTCAGTTTGTCACCAAACTTCCTATCTCAATTGCCAAGTCACTGACATAAGAGGGTGAGATTTCAGCAAGTTGGCTAGTTGTGACGCCAGCCTTAAATGTTGTATTAAAGAGTGTGGCAGGAATAGATGCAGAGCTGGTGTTGTTGTGACTAAAGGTTAGTAGTGAAAGAGCTGTGGTTTCTACTTCAGTGATCATTCAAGTGCATGTGACCACTACTCAGACCCAGATCAGTGCTGCTGAACGCCTTAAAGAGACAGCAGTACACAGGTTTAGTCAGTTTGCTTGATCCCTGACCTATCACACTCACCGTTCTCTTGAGGGTCCGGAAGGAAGAGATTCGAGGTTTGACTGTCTTATTGATTTCCTTCAAACAGTACGACAGAGGGTCCCGGCCAAACTTGGGGGAGGGGGGTCCGTTAGCGGGCGAGGGGGTGGGGGGGGTGTTGTAAGGGCTGAGTGAAGACGAGGGGAGCTGGGACAGACACCAGGCACAAACCCAGAGGAACACAGGGACAGGACGGCAGGAGAGGGATGGTGGGAAGGACAGAGAAGGGTAAAAACAAAAAAAAACAAAAAAACACAAATGACAAGGGAAAAGAAAGAGACACCATCAAACACCTCAAAGCAACATCAAAACAGCAACGAGGACAACACTGGACCAACCTCAGCAAGAGCCAAGAGAAGCAAGACAGAAAATACCCAAACCCAGAAGAGCCCCAAATCCACAAGCCCCAACAACCAGCAATGCAATCAGCCAGATGAAGAAGCAAACAATGGCTCCAGCAGAAAACAATAAATTCTTGGCCTTGTTCAATGAATTATGTGGCCTTCAAGTGATGTTTGAATTGAAGTTGGCATGAAGTTGGGGTCATGTCAATAACACTACAATGGCGAAGGTAATTGTTAATGGCCATATATAAATTTGGTAACTTTGTGATACTAACAGTATTGGGTGTTGGACTACACATATTAGCCAATCTACATAACGGCACAAAAATGACCAATCAAGCCATAAGTGTTAGTTCAGAGCCAGTGATATTGCTGGTTCAGAGTTGGTTTGACTGGTGAGCCTTCTAAGAATCGGTCTGCCTTTCCCCGGGCTAGAGAGCCACCAGAGAGTCAGGTCGTAAGTCACTGTATATGTCTCATCTTTCCCAGCAATGCTTCCGCTATATAAAAAAGGGCGCGGGACTCCTGGAACTGCTGCACTTTTGAATTGCCCTCAAGGTACTTTAACCCCACACGTCGATTGGTCCGCACAGCACTGACACATCCCAAACAACTCTGATATCTACAATGGCAGGCTTAGCTTTGCTATTGATGTTAATGGCTTTGCGAACCTACATTGGCATTCATACACATTGAATCCAATGTGTTCGTGTCTAGCTCCCATTTGAAAAATGGGGCTCAAGACTTTGATCACGGTAACCCAGCCCCTGACACAAAGCGGTTCTTACTTCTAGAACAGCAATGTTTTGATGCTACTTACGAACCATTTTTTCCTAGTTCAGAGCTGGTGCTTTGGGTGTCGAAAGGCAAAGAACCGATTTTAAACTAGGCTCTGTCTCTGAACCAGCACTCAAACTGGCTTGACAGAAAAGGGGTATTCGTCAAATTGTCAAACTACACCAAAATATTCATTTAATTCCAAGGAAAATCACTTGAATGCACATAACATTGAATTCACGATAGCCAAATTTATAAGTAGGAACTTTGCTGGAGAATTTGTGCTGTTGGCAGAGTAAGAATGGCCAAATGTACACTATCTCCAAAAACAAAATTGAGATTATGTTTTTGTCTAACCTTATTTTGGATCTAAAAAGTGGAGCCACTTTTTGCCCAAACAACATTCAGAGGCTTCTGTTGGACTACATAGCAACAAATAGGCCTGGACATGAAAGGAATCCTATTATTTAAGTGAATTTGCTATGCATACTAGCCCTGTTCCAAAAACAAGTGAGCTTGTCTACAGAGGTATCCTCACAGTTGATTTCAAAAGAAGGTAATATTAGCCAACTAACTATTTGAAGAACACAAGTTTCAAGATTCAAAGAGTCTGGCACTAGCTTGTTGCTATGCTAACAACTTCCTATCCTATCTATTTTTAAAAATATATGTGACCCTGGACCACAAAACTTTCAAATAATGTATGCTTGTTAGGATAGGACAACATTTGTCCGAGATACAACTATTTGAAAATCTGGAATCTGAGGGTGCAAACATCTTCCTTGTCCCAATGAAGTTCGTAGCAATGCATATTACTAATCAAAAATTGAGTTTTGATAAATTTACGGTAGGAAATGTACAAAATATCTTCATGGATTTTAATCTTTACTTAATATCCTAATGGTTTTTGGCATAAAAGAAAAATCGATGATTTTGACCCATACAATGTATTCTTGGCTATTGCTACAAATATACCCTCGCTACTTAAGACTGGTTTTGTGGTCCAAGGTCACATATACATTGCATTCTAAGATTATTGTTGTAGGGTAAATGTAATGCTGCTTTTGACCAAAATGTGACTTAGATGGCAGCATAATTTTGCTTCCTACTGTTTGGAATAACTTACATTGGGAGTGACTATGACAATAAAAAAAAATTATATGTGGGCAGCTAACTTAAGTTGGACAGAGCAAATAGTTTTCACCCTGATACAAGAAAAAAAAAAGCTTTAAATCTAAAGCTAATCTAAAATTGTGTCAATCGCCACTACAAGCCTATGAGTAAACAAATGAAAGCTTAGTGCTAAAAATAAGTATTTCCCCTAAAATTGGTTTTAGCTTTTCAACATTGTGACTGTTTCAGCCGGAAAGGAAACATGCACAGTGATCAAAAAGCAAAGCAACAAGGAATCAAGGAAGATGTTTGATCTTAACTACTAAGGGTAAAAGAAAAAGGAAGCAGATTTGCAGCGCAACTTTGGTAAAACACAACAAAAACTCCACATTTACTAACTTGCAAGAAAAAGAATGGATCTACACGATTAGGACACAGAAATTGGGCAGTTAAGCTGGCAGGCTTAGATAGGCTGACAGAGGAAGCGCAGAAGGCCACTTGAAAAAAAGCCTAATGTGTTGAAGAAGCAGGAAACTTGATTATTGGAAGAGCAGGAAATGATGTTATTAATATGAAGGTGAAGTGTTCCTAGAAAACACTTTAGACCTACATAGGCCTCTGGGACAAAGAAAGATCCACTGAATCCTGCACAGAGGTCTGAATCATCACATGACTGAAGATAATGTTTTACTAATGCATCGCCTCCAACCCTCATTTTAAGAGGATTTTTCACCTTAACAACTTAACCAGATGCAACCGAGCATCTATCCTGATGGCACACAGTGCACAAAGGTGTCATTGTGATGGAAACTGAAGGATATATTATGCAGCATATAATAGCAGTAGTGTGTGTGTTTTAAGGCCCATGGCAGAGGGAGAAGTGTCCCAAAGAAAAGCACAGATGCAGCAGAATGAGCACTGGGTCACACGCTGAGCTAAACAACAGAGCTGGGGGCTTTTCCATCCCCAATCACAGCCAGAAAGCCATGCAAAGGGTGCACATTGGAAAACCATAAGGATCTGTTTAGGGTAGGTCAAAGAGAATGTGAGAAAGGGGTGAGGAAGGGTGAAGGTAGATTGTGAACCATCATGCATCTTTCAACTGTGGCAGGGAGATAAAAGGTGCAAGAAACCACAGCTTTGAATCTACTACCTTTTCTAGTCAGACCTCTCAAAAACTTATAATGTTTTGCCTTCAAATCTTCTCAAGCCAGTCTGTTACCTTCAAACTGTGACTCTCCTCTATCATCTTACACCAAGTCCAGTCCAATCCTACTTCTGAAAGGCCACCTTCCTGTAGACCAGGGGTTCTCAATTCTGACCCTCGAGGTCCATTTTCCTAAAAAGTTTAGCTCCAACCCCAATATAACGCCCCTGAACAAGCTAATCAAGGTCTTTATGATTACTAGAAAGTTACTGGCAAGCAAGTTTGATCAAGGTTGGAGGTAAACTCTGCAGGACAGTGGACCTCAAGGACCAGAGTTGAGAACCACTGCTTTTATTGAGCTTGAACCAATTGTTCAAGGTTACCAGAATCTTCCAGACAAGCATGGTGAGCTAAATTTGGAATGATGGTCCTACTGGACCAGGATTGGACACCACTTTAGGGATACGTACTGTAGAACCCTGCTGGAAAATCCAATGAAAGTCAGATTCTATGGTCCTGGTGGCTGGGTTCAAAATTGCTTCTAGTTGGTAAAATATTGATCATGGCTCATTTAGACTAGGGGTGTCCAATCCTGCACCTAGGACGCCAGATTCCAGCAAAATTGAGTTAATCAAGCTCTGCAGAAACACAAAAAACTCTTCAGGATGGAGTGTTCAAGAAGCAGAATTGGACAGACTTGATTTAGATGGTTGATCATGTGGACTACCAGCAGTTGGGACTGAATTCTACCTGGTTAAAGCTGGTAGATCAGCATGGACAAGCTGATGAGATCTGGTTGAGCTGAGTTGAGTAAACTAATCTAATCTTCGGCCATCTTTGGCTGGGCTTTTCCAGCAGGGTAAATGAGAACTTTCCATGTCCACACAAAAATCAATATCATTAGGAACTGCCTTCAGAGAGTAGTGAAGCCTACCTTGCTCTTCTTATTGAACAACCGGAACGTTTTATTCTTGTTCTTGCCCAGCAACTCTAGAGGACCTTTAGGAGTGCCCAGGCTGCTGTCCGAGGAGGCCCGGTTGATGCCTTGACTGTAATCCTCAAACTCCAGATCTCCTGGTCTCTCAAAGCCAGACTTGTGTTGCTCTATAAGAACCAGCGAGTCCTGAATATCACAGAGAAGTGTTAGCTACTCCATTTGTTGGCTTGTCGTCCAATCCTTTCCCCGGAGGGCCAATGTCCTGCTGAGATTAGCTCGAACCTGTCTGATCACATTTGCCTGGAAGTTGATTACCTGGTTCAGGTTTGTTTAATAAGGATCGGAGCTGAACTCTAGCAGGATAGTGGCCCTCCCACAGCACTTGTGGTTTACTGAGAGCAGGAAACGAAAAGTGTTTTTCTTAAAAACACAACTGAGAACTCACATTCCTCTCGTTGACATTCGTGCCAGCTCGGGTTATGCCCTCCAGACACTTCCCGATGATGGGCATGACGTGACGCTCCGTGTCTGCAAACAGGATGTAACCCTGTGCTAACTTCTTGCTACGCCGTTCATCCAAGTCCTGCAGCCCCTGCAGTGAACAAACATATAGATATCACTATGCACTCTGCAAGACCGTCTCAGATCATTCCTACAGTAAGCGGAGAGGAACAGATGTGCCTCGACATGTTAGAAATGAGGAATCTGCTTCTTACATTGAAAATAAGGGGCATGTCCGTGAAGTAGAACTGATTCTGTTCTTTGTTGTACTTCTGAAGTTGCGCAGCATAGTCGTTTTTACACTCCTCTGCTATGTGTGTTCGCATATGAGCCTGCTGCTTGGCCTACATTTACACGCAGAAGTAAAGATAAAGTGAAATCAGACACTGTACATAAAGAGGAACAGGGAACCAACAAAAATGCATTTGGATATGATGGAAATGAGTTAGGAGAATGGGAGGATGTGCATGCAAGGGTGTGGCAAGACCTGTAAAACTTTTTGGGGGAACACAAATACCTTCTCCACGTCGGCTTTGGTGGCATTGAGGTCCTGATCCGTTTTATCTGCATATTGAGCAGCCTTCTCTGCTTCTCTCCACTCCCTCTCAAATCGCTTTTTGCTCTACCATGAAAATAACATCCACCACATGAGTCAAAGCGTTTACATACACCGTGCTCTTATTTGCAACCATTACATGGGTATTTTCCCCTAAATTAAGATTTTGTCAGCATTTCCTTTCATGTTGTTCCAAACCTATATCACTTTCTTTCTTCCACAGATATAAAGTTGAGGTCAAAAGTTTACATACACCTTGCAGAATCTGCAAAATGTTAATTATTTTACCAAAATAAGAGGAATCATGCAAAATGCATGTTATTTTTTTATTTAGTACTGACCTGAATAAGATATTTCACATAAAAGCAGATACATACAAGTATATAGAAAATAATAGTTGAATTTATAAAAATGACCCTGTTCAAAAGTTTATATACACTTGATTCTTAATATGGTGTTGTTACCTGAATTATCCAGATTTTGTTTAGTGATAGTTGTCCTTAACAGTTAAACTGCCCGTTATTCGTCAGAAAAATCCTTCAGGTCCCACAAATTCTTTGGTTTTTCAGCATTTTTGTGTATTTTGAACCCTTTCCAACAATGACTATATGATTTGAGATCCATCTTTTCACACCAAGGACAACTGAGAGACTCATATGCAACTATTACAGAAGCTTCAAACGCTCACTGGTGCTCCAGAAAGAAAAACAATGCTTTAAGAGCCGGGGGTTTAAACTTTTGAACAGAATGAAGATATGTACATTTTTCTTATTTTGCCTAAATATCATATATTCTTTTTCATTTAGTACTGCCCTTCAGAAGCTACTTACATGTTAAATTTACCCTGATCTTCAGATTAAAAAAAGTTTTCAGGCTCTTAATGCATTGTGTTTCCTTCTGAAACATTAGTGAGCGTTTGAAGCTTCTGTAATAGTTGCATGAGTCCCTCAGTTGTCCTTAGTGTCAAAAGATGGATCTCAAAATCATACAGTCATTGTTGGAAAGGGCTCAAATACACAAAAATGCTGAAAAACCAAAGAATTTGTGGTAAAGGCTAAAGGATTTTTCTGAAGAACAGCGGGCAGTGGATCATTCAGGTAACAACACAGTATTAAGAATCAAGTGTATGTAAACTTTTGAACGGGGTAATTTTTATACATTTTATTGTAACTATTATGTAAACGCCTTTATGTGAAATATCTTATTCAGGTCAGTACTAAATAAAAAAATAACATGCATTTTGTACTGTATGATCCCTCTCATTTTAGTAAAATAATTAACATTTTGCAGATTCTGCAAGGTGTATGTAAACTTTTGACCTAAACTGTATCAGTACTGGCTATGACAGGCAAATCATTTATAAATTCATGTGATAAATTGTGAATGTCATCTTTAAAGGTGTCTGAAATATCTCTTCATTGTTAGCTAACTGGAAAATATCAGCTGCATCAAAAGCATTTGAATGTGTGTGTTTGTTTACGCTCCTGACCCTCACCTGACTAAACACAATGGCCACAAAAACGATCAGTAAACAATCACTTTCAATCCCCCGATTCAACCTCACACTGAGCAGGAACAATACAGACAAAAGAGCACTCTCCACACAGTCAGCGCTTATGCCACAAAGAGACGCAATGCAAGCCTCTGACAGGGATGTAAACTCATCAAGCGCAGTCTGATCTGGCTGTTCAACGACACGTTCAAAGACACAGTGGGACAGTCTCCATCACAACCTGTCACACAGAGAAACTTACGTTGTCAAGCTGCTTGTAGGTGCCCTCCAGAGACTGTTGTGCTTTCTTGGCTTCTGACAGATGCTGCACGTTATAGAGAAAGAGAGAGAGAGAGTGGAACCATGGTCAGTGTGCTTTGGGCTTTCTGACATAACTTAAAATAAACACATCCAGATTTGTATTATGCCTCAACATGAAGTCTATGATTCACTTTTCTAAATTTATTTTCTAAATGCATGTTAACCTGTGGATCTTACTGTGAATGATTCATCCATGAATAGGTTTCTTCTCAACTTAATATGCCAAGATCATTTTGTTTGCTTAAAGAGTTAGTTCAACCAAAAATGAAAATTACCCCATGATTTACTCACCCTCAAGCCATTCCTGGATGTATATGACTTTCATCCTTCAGACAAATACAATTAGAGCTATCTTTAAAAAAGTCCTGGCTCCTCCAAGCTTTATAATAGCAGTGAATGGGTGTTAATATTCAATTGTCTATTAAAGTGTGTCAATCAATCATAAAAAAGTGCTCCACACGGCTCCGGGGGGTTAATAAAGGCCTCTTGAAGAGAATCTATGCATCAAAATGCAGTTTAAATGCAGCTTCAAAGGACTCTAAATGATTCCAGCCTAAGAAGAAGGGTCTTATTTTCTAACAAAAAATTGACAATTTATATACTTTTTAACCTTAAATGCTTGTCACTTCTAGCTTTGCGTGTACTCGTTGTATTCCGGTTCAAGACAGTTATGCTGCGTTCACACCAAACGCGAATATGCGTCTAAATTCGCGCCTGCCGCGTCTAGTTATTCGCGTGACCACTTTGTGTTCATTCGCGCGTCAAAAGCGAAATCAACGCGCGTAAAAACAAAAGTTTGAAGCGAAATTTACGCGCGTCACGCGCGTCAGAGGCGAAAGTTTCAAACCCCGTTGGCGGCCATCTTTTTTACAAGATTCTGTTGTTGTTCGGTCATTTATCGAGAGAGTCACCGCTCTGTATTTGCTCTGGAGAGCAGAACAGCCGCGTACGGATCATCGTCGCCGTATTTGGGTCCACCAGACCCTTCGGAGGCGAACCCAGTTCGGCGAGTTATCACTTGCTCCAGGAGCTGCGCCTGGATGACGGCCGCTTTCAGCGGTACTTCCGCCTGTCCCGCGCGCAGTTCGATGACCTGCTTTCCCGCATCGGAGCGAGGGGATTTCAGGAGCGGCGGAACTTCCCTCTGTGCGTTGGAGCAGTATATGATGACAGAATTTTAATTTTAAAAGTGAACTACTCGTTTATGTCATTCCTCTTTTGATGTATAATAATTCTATAGGTCTGTGCCATTTTTTTGTTCAGGTTATTACTGTAAAATCTGTTATTTATTTTTGTTTTGAAGATAAATGGAGCCAGCCTCCAAAAGTATTTAACCTGTCCTGTGATTTCTTTATTTTCCTCACACAACACTGTCCAGACACACTAAAGTATACACACTATTATAGTTATTATTGTTCTATATGTTTCATATAATTAAGATTTAGATATGGATTAAATAGCATTCAATACAAAATGAATATGTGTCATATATGTGATAAAACACTTGCTTTGTTGTGCATTAGAACCGCACTAGGCATTTAGTATTCATGTTTCATATTTGAATGAGTGACTCCGGGCGGGCCTGCCGCCACAGCATCAAGCAGGCTCCTGATTGGTTAACGCGGCGCAAATTGACGCAGAAGTTCAGATTTTTCAACTCGGGCGGCAGACGCGAATTCGCGTCAAACGCATGATGCACAAAAAGCACAATTCGCGCGTATCGCGCGTAACGCGCCAGACGCTCAATTCGCGCGAACTAGACGCACGAATGAGGCGAATTCGCGTCTACCGCGCCGCGCTAAACGCCAATTCGCGCCGCAAGAACTCCAGACGCGCGTAAACGCGTCTTACCATTGACTTAACATTGAAATCACTCGCGCCAGACGCATATTCGCGTTTGGTGTGAACGCAGCATTAGGGTAGGTCAAAAAACTCCCATCTTATTTTCTCCTCCAACTTCAAAATCATCCTACATTGCTACAGAAGTAAAACAGCAATGTAGGGCGATTTTAAAGGAGAAAATGAGATGAGAGTTTTTCGACATGCTCTTGAACTCATGCAGAGCTAGACAAGACGAGCATTTGAGGTTAAAAAGTATATAAATTGTATTTTTTTTTTTTTTTAGAAAATAACCGATCGTTTCGCTAGATAAGACCCTTCTTCCTCGGCTGGGATCGTTTAGAGGCCCTTGAAGCTGCATTTAGGCCCCGTTTACACGAAGGGAAGACGCAGATATTTCCCTGCGGTTTGGCCTCTCATTTACACGAAAACCCCGTTTTTATCGCAGAAAACGATTATTTCTAAAAACTCCGGCCAAAGTGGATAAATTTGAAAACGCCGTTTTCACGTAGTGTGGACTGTGAAAACGATGACGCATATTTATAGTCATGTGACGCATTTTGTACCAATAGATGTCAATGTTTACACCAGTAATCGTGTCTGTGCTATTCACTGTCACACTGCTGCTAAATAGATTTACCTTGTACACTCTTCAAATTACAGTCCTAAAATGATGACAGAAAATTTACTCACAGTTGCTGTCCTGCAAAACATGACGACAACTGCTTTTCAGATAAAACATGAATGAGCGCGATATAGACGCGTCAGTGGATGAGATATTTACGTAAATTATCCCGCCAGAAGAATTGTTTGAAAACTTATTACGTCTGTATAATTTGAGGCTTTACGCATGCACAGTAAGGCGAATTTGATGTTTTCCTACGTTTCAGTGTGGATGAGAAACTTTTGGAAAACGCTTGGAAACGCTAGTGTGGACGGAGAGCGTTTTAAAATGAAACCTCCGTTTTCAAATGTATCCGGATTAATGTAAACGTAGCCTTAAACTGCATTTTGGAAGTTAAAACTCAGGAGCACCATAGAAGTCCATTATATGGGGAGAAATCGTGAAATGTTTTCTTCAAAAAACATCATTTCTTTACGACTGAAGAAAGAAAGACATAAACATCTTGGATGACAAGGGGGTGAGTAAATTATCTGTACATTTTTGTTCTAGAAATGAACTTCTCCTTTAACCCCTGGAGCCGTGTAAAGCTCTTTTTATGATAGATGGACGCATTTTATTGGACCACTATTGGACTATTAATATTAACACACATTAACTGCCATTACAAAGCGTGCCAGGACAATTTTAATATAACTCTGATTGTATTTGTCTGAAAGAAGAAAGTCATATACACCTAGGATGGCTTGAGGGTAAGTAAATCAATGGGTAATTTTCATTTTTGGGTGAACTATCCCTTTAAACCTGCCCCTGTCTTTCAAACGACTGCAAGTGTTTTAGTATATGTGACCCTGGGCCACAAAACCAGTCTTAAGTAGCATGGGTATATTTGTAGCAATAGCAAACAAAACATTGTATGGGTCAAAATGACTGATTTCTCTTATATGACTAGGTTATTAAGTAAAGATCATGTTCCATGAACATCAATTTTCTTACCGTAAACATTTCAAAACTTAATTTTTGATTAGTATTATGCATTGCTAAGAACTACATTTGTACAACTTATCTCATAATTTAATTTTTTTTTGCACCAGCAGACTCCAGATTTTCAAAGAGTTGTATCTCGGCCAGATATTGTCCTATCCTAGCAAACCATATATCAAAGGAAAGCTTATTTATTCAGCTTTCGGATTTCAGATGATGTATGAATCTCAATCTCAATATGAATAAACAAAAAATTGACCCTTATGACTAGTTTTGTGGTCCAGGGTCACATACTGCTATGTGCTTGCTTGGTCATATACAAATAGTTGCTAGGGTGTTAGTTTACTGGCCTAGCTCTAGATACTCAGGTACCTCCTATGTATATCTCTGATTTTTTCATCCATTTTTCATCTGCTAGGCAAAAATATGACGCTAATAAAGAAAAAGCAGACCTCTCTCTCAGACAGAGCATATTTACCTCATAAATCTAACGTATAATTCCTGTCTGCTGCAGAAAAAGTTTCATACTTTAGGTTAGTCATTTGTTCAAATCCCTAATTCTAAAGTATGAGCAATGATAATAGCGATGTTTGCCTTAGGAAGCACTAACAATAAAATAGTGTCCCATAAATTCCACATGACAAACAAGAGGAGACAGCTGAGGTTATATGGCGAGCATCTACTGTTCTTTATGAATATCACCAAAGCATTCCTTTTGACAGTGTGGCGCAAATCAAAATGAGACTTCCACACCCCAATGTTTCTTCTCAAACAAGCTCTGTGACATGTTCTCTGCCACCTCTCCTTCATACCCACAATCCCCCTCTCTGCGTCCTTCCCGGCCCTCTGTCCCACAGCATGCTTTATTTTAAGCCTGGCCCAGTTTCTCCATCTGCCTCTCTCATTCTCTCACCATCTTGCGCTCCTGTTTGAGCTCCTGCAGGTACTTTGTGAGCTCAATGCAGATATTGATCATCATGTTCTCAGCGATCAGCTCCCTCTGGCCCGCATAGTCGTTCATCTCATTCAGGATGTCCAGAAAGGACTGGTGATTGGAGAACCTAAAAAAAAGGTGACACAAATGAGATAAAATGCAAGAAATGTGCATGGGTAGTAGATGTAACCATTGCAGTCATATGTGATTACTGCAATTTTGAAAATTATGTTTATTTGGATCACTTAACTTATGAATCATTCATTCCAGAGCAATTTGAGAACTGGTTTGACCAAAACACTCAAAACTCTACTCTACTCTAACAATTTCAGTGTTATTAAGATTTCACTTTTTATTGACGCCCTGGAGCTCACATCTCTAAAAAGACTGAAGCAAATTTTCAAAAAGACGTTATCTTTATTAACATGTTTGAAGTTTAAAAAAAAAAGGTACATTCTTGCCTAAAAACTGTCAATTCTGTGACACAAAACAGTATTATTTTTTAAATTATAGTGAATTTGGGTGTCCACCATGACATTCCCTGTAAGAAATCACACAAGCGATATAAAGGGTAAAAAGGCTGGAGATCTGTTATCAATAGAATATCACTCTTTTCAGCCAATCAAATCCGAGGACCTGTTGTAAGGACTGTTGTATGAACTGCTGTATAAATATAAATATTTATGCAACAGTTCTTTCTGGTTCTCGAATCTGATTGGCCATTTGTTTCACTGTTTCTATCACTTTGCTTATTTGCACATTTATTTTATTTTATTTAACCTTTGTTTAACCAGATAAAATCAATTAAATACACTACCAGTCAAAAGTTTTTGAACAGTAAGATTTTAACGGTTTTTTTTTTAAAGAATGCTCTTTTCCACAACAAGCCTGCATTTATTTGTGACCATGGACCACAAAACCAGTCATAAGGTTAAATTTGACAAAACTGAGATTTATACATCATATGAAAGCTCAATAAATAAGCTTTCTATTGATGTATGGTTTGTTAGGATAGGACAATATTTGACTGAGATACATCTATTTGAAAATCTGAAATCTGAGGATGCAAAAAAATCAAAAAGACTGAGAAAATCACCTTTAAAGTTGTCCAAATTAGGTTCTTAACAATGCATATTACAAATCAAAAATTACATTTTGATATGTTTACAGTAGGAATTTTACAAAAAATCTTCATGGAACATGAACTTTACTTAATTTCTTAATGATTTTTGGCATAAAAGAAAAATCAACAATTTTGACCCATGATATGTATTTTTGGCTATTGCTACAAATATACCCCAGCGACTTAAGACTGGTTTTGTGGTCCAGGGTCACATTTGATCCAAAATACAGCAAAATCAGTAATATTGTGAAATATTTTTACTATTTAAAATAACTGCTTTCTATTTGAATATATTCTAAAATGTAATTTATTCCTGTGACCAATGGTACATTTTCAGCATCATTACTCTAGTCTTAAGTGTCACATGATCCTTCAGTTATCATTCTAATCTGCTAATTTGCTGTCCAAGAAACATTATTATCATCAATATTTAAAACAGCTGAGCACATTTTTTCAGGATTTTTTGATGAATA
Organism: Garra rufa; assembly: GCF_049309525.1. Lineage (NCBI taxonomy): Eukaryota > Metazoa > Chordata > Actinopteri > Cypriniformes > Cyprinidae > Garra > Garra rufa. The sequence goes on from NC_133361.1 coordinate 27,161,938, forward strand.
GAAAGATCCAAAGACCAGCATTTATCTAAAATAAAACGTTTTTGTAACATTTTACACTACAGCATTCAAAAGCTTAGAGTCAGTATATATTTTTTTTTAAAGAAATTACTACTTTTATTTAGCAAGGATACTTTAAATTGATCAAAAGTGATGATAAAGACATTTATAATGTTATAAAAGATTTCTATTTCAGATAAATGCTGTTCAGAAAAAAAAAATCTACTCCGCTGTTTTCAACATAATAATAATAATAATGTTTTTAAGCAGCAAATTAAAAAAAACGGATGATTATTAGAATGATTTCTGAAGGATCATGTGACTAGAGTAATGATGCTAAAAAAATTAGCTTTGAAATCACAGGAATAAATACCATTTTAAAATATATTCAAATAGAAAGCAGTTATTATTAATAATAATAATAAAATATTTCAGAATTTAACTGTTTTTAATGTACTTGGATCAAATAAATCCAGGCTTGGTGAGCAGAAGAGACTTCTTTAAAAACATAAAAAAAATCTTACTGTTCAAAAACTTTTGACTAGTGTACATAAAACTTCAATATACAGTATAATTTTTATGATTCATAAGAAAATAACAACCAATAATTTCATAGCCTGCTTTCACAATCCAATAAACCCTGATGAATAAAATATTTTCAGTTTCACTTTGAAATACGCCACATTAGAATGACTCAATGTGAGCGTAGTTTCATCACCTGTGGCTGATATAAATAGTGTTTGATTTCCATGAGTGACTTCATTAGTTTTGCATTCCAGAGGGAGCATATGTAAAATCATTTACAGGTGTATGCGTTTGTTTGTTGAGTTCATGTGCTTTTGTTTGGAGTCAGCAACAGCCCCATAGGTACTGCTGCTCAGTCACCGTAGCAACATCAGACACAGCTCAGCGTACCACTGTGATCTGATTATAGTAACCGGGGATTTGTCAGCTTTCTTCTCTCATATCACATTGTTCTGGTTGGATAGTTTACTTGTCATCAATTATGAGGAAAAATAAGTCAATCATACCACGTTGGAAAATTACCTGCATTCCTGCTCCTCTTTGCTGCCACGTTTAGGGCTGTATTTCTTAGTTAGATTCCTAGGAAACAGAAAAAAGACAGCGCCTGATGATGAACTACTGTCAAAATCATAATAATGCCATTTGCAAGTGCTCAGGTTTCAAATAGCAAAAGGTTGCATAACGCCGCACTGGAGTCCTGCTAGAGCAGGTGGCTGCGAATTATTTGTATGGGACATTGTGCGCAGAGAATTTGTTCTTTCTAAAGCACAGGCATCAGGGTATTTTGGGTATGTCACAGTGAAATTTTCTTCCCATAACACTAATCAGGCACAAAGGGAGTTTCCAGTGACTCTTTGCTGAATGTGAAAACACTATGTGATGTGGCTTGATCAGAATCAGAGTATGTTTATATTTAATTTACAGTCATCCTGGAGCAAGATTTTGGTCCAATGAAAGCTCACTGTGGGAAAGCACAACAATGCAGAAATATTACAGGAATATAAGGGTCAATTTTACTAAACTGTTCTAAAATACATTAGAAATGGCATTCTAATGTATTACATTGACTTTAGTGTCCTGATACCATAATGAAGAAAAATGACTCAAAACTGCCTCATAAAAGAATAGTTCACAGATAGCATCATTAACTTATTCTCATGTTGTTCCAAAACTGTTTAAGTTTCATTCTTATGTTAAACGCAAAGAAATACAGTTGAAGTCAAAAGTTTACATATACCTTGCAGAATCTGCAAAATGTTAATCGTTTTACCAAAATAAGACATTATTTTTTTATTCAGTACTGACCTGAATAAGATATTTCACATAAAAGATGTTTACATATAGTCCACAAGAGAAAATAATAGTTAAATTTCTAAAAATGACCCCGTTCAAAAGTTTACATACACTTGATTCTTAATACTAATTTGTTACCTAAATGCTGTGTTTTTGTTTTGTTTTTCTGTTTGGTAATTGTTGTTCATGAGTCTCTTGTTTTTCCTGAACGGTTAAACTGTGTGCTAAATATCAGAAAAATCTTTCAGGTGCCACAAATTCTGTGTTTTTTTCAGCATTTATGTGTATTTGAACCCTTTCCAACAATGACTGTATGATTTTGAGATCAATCTTTTCACACTGAGAGGGACTCATATGCAACTATTACAGAGGGAAACACAACGCATTAAGAGTACATTTTACTTATTTGGTCTTCTGGGAAAATACCTTCATATCCACCTAATTTTTTGCCATAACACTGGACACAGCCATTTACACATTTTATGGATCTGGCTTCTAGTCTCGTCTGTGTCCAGTTATTTTAAGCTGTATAAAACAGCTTGTTTTGCTGCTTGATATTGAAAATGGGTGCGTCTCACCATAATATTTGTATGTATTATCTTAATTATGAACACACTGGTTCTTAGTGCAAACAGTTTTACCATTTACTGCTGCACGTTGTTATTCTTCTCATTATTTTCCTATAGTGACCAAGAAAATGGTGGATACATTAAGTAGTAAATCATGATGGAATTTTTCCTATTTTGGTTTATTTCCCTTTAAATGTAATTTTTTGTCTTCTGGGAAACATGCAAGTATCTTTTGTAGCTTCTGAAGGGCAGTATTAAATGAAAAGAAATATGATATTTAGGCAAAATAAGAAAAATGTACACATCTTTACTGTTCAGAAGTTTCTCTTAATGCATTGTTTTTCCTTCTGGAGCAACAGTGCGTTTGAACCTTCTGTAATAGTTGCATACGAGTCCCTCAGTTGTCCTTAGTGTGAACAGATGGATCTCAAAAGCATACAGTCATTGTTGGAAAGTACACAAAAGTACGCAAATACACAAAAATTCTGAAAAACCAAAGAATTGGGGGGAATTTCTGAAGAACAGTGGGCAGTTTAACTGTTCAGGACAAACAAGGGACTCATGAACAACTGGGTGTGTGTGTGTAAACTTTTGAATTCAACTGTACTATGGAAGTCAATAGGGACCATCAACTCTTTGATTACCAGCATTCTTCAATTTATCTTCTTTTATGTTCAACATAAGACAGAAACTCATACAGGTTTGGAACAACATGAGGTTGAGTAAATGATGACAAAATGTACATTTTTGGGAGAAATATCACTCAATATTTGGTGGGAAAACATGCGGTACAATCGACAAAGTGATGCAACCAACATGCAGAAAAAAACGACATAAAAAAACAATAAAGAGTACCCCTGCAGACTCTCATGACCAATAAATCATATATTTTTTAAGTTAGTTATGTGGTGTGACTTTTTTATATTTTCATATATTTAACAATATAGTTTTTATTCAAGGTTTTTATTCAAACCCTCATGTCATTACAAACTGACTTTGTGTTCCAGAGAAGAAAGAAAATATTTTGAAGAATGTGGATAACCAAAAAGTTTTGGTTCCTATTGACTTCCACTGTATTTTTTGTCCATACAATGGAAGTCAATGAAAACCAAAACTGGCTGGTTACCAAAATTCTTCAAAATACCTTCATATCCACCTAATTTTTGGTCTGGCTTCCAGTCTCATCTGCGTCCAGTTAATTAATATTTTAACTGTACAAAACAGCTTGTTTTGCTGCTTGATATTGAAAATTGGTGCGTCTCACCATAATATTTTAATGTATTATCTTAATTATGAACACACTGGTTTGTAGTGCAAACAGTTTTACCATTTACTGCACGTTGTCATCCTTCTCATTATTTTCCTATAGTGGCCCATAGGCTTATTTCCGTGTTGAAGAAAAAGGTAAATAGTGTTTTTCCAAAACCAAGTCAAAATAAATTCAAATTGTGTATCTTCATTGTCATTGACCCATAAAGCCAAGTGTGACAAAATGCAAAATGTCCTGCCATTTGTCACGGTCAGTGAGGACAGAAACTCAGACTTGTGGCATGTTTCAATTTCGAGTGACTAGTCATAATGGCGTAATGGAAAGAGCTAGACTTTAAAACGAAAGTAATGAAACGTGTCAAAAAAAAAAAAAAAAAAAAAAGGAAGGCCTTCGTACTCAAAACCAAACTGCATTTCTATCCTTCGTCTGCACATGAGAAGTAGAGGCTGTGCAATGCTAAGCTGCTTTCCACACTTTCACTATCCATCCACATCCCCTCAGTCATATGCTTGTCTGCTCCCACTTCCTCTCTTCTCTCAGAGCGGGAGGGAGGAAAGAAAGAGGTAGCGGGTGGAACTCCGAATAGTCTGGCAGAGATCAAGCGAGTGTCAAGGCCTAGTCATGAATGAGAAGGGGTGCAGGCGCAGATACGCTTATCCTCTGGGCTGAGGCCAACGCTACAGCTCAGAGGTGCCAACAAGTTCAGTTCTGCCCCAAATAAGTCATAAGACAGAAATATTTCACAATGAGACACAGCTCTGGAAAAACACACACCAGCATGCATACACATGTACACGCTAACACACAGCTATTCGAAAACAAACTGGATAGCCTGAATATTGAAATCTCTTACCTTAGCTGCTTGGCGTAATTCTGTTCGATCTCTGTTCGCTCCTTTACAAACTTCACATATTTCTCCACCAGGTCCAGCCCAGATTGTGTGTGTTTATCAATGATGTCATATTGGTCCTGCAATACAAAATCAAGAATAATCCCTCAAATAAACATGTCAAAAATGTAACTTATTTTGATTTGTCAGACACTGATCCAGATCTGTTTGATTGTGGTGGTCTGACATATGACCCTGGACCACAAACCCAATTATAAGGGTCAGTTTTTTGAAATTGGGATTTATACATCATCTGAAAGCTGAATAAATTAGCTTTCCATTGATGTAGGGTTTGTTAGGATAGGACAATACTGAACTGAGATACAACTATTTGAAAATCTGGAATCTGAGGGTGCAAAAAAAAGTACACAATTTTAAATCATCTTTAAAGTTGTCCAAATGAAGTTTCTTAAAGCATAATATTAATCGAAAATTATGTTTTGATGTATTTACGGGAGGAAATTTACTAAATATCTTCATGGAACATGATCTTTACTTAATATCCTAATGATTTTTGCCATAAAAGATCCATTTTGACCCATTCAATTTTGGCTATTGCTATACAAATATATCCATGCTAATTAAGACTGGTCTTGTGGTCCAGGGGTCTTTTATTTTGCTTTAAATAAGATCTGATAACAAAATTTTGATACCATAGAAATTTCATAATTTTTGTCACCAGTGTCAATGTCACAAAAATCTAATGGGTCAAAGATGAAAAAGGGTTTAAGCATACAAACAATAAGTGTAATACTGCTTTAAATCGCTGTTGTTTTAAAATCTGTTTAATTGCATTTTTGTTTTTCTGAGCAAAAAATAAATATCTTACATGTTTTTTCTAATTTATAGAAGACACTCATTAATGTCATTCAGTGTAACAATCTTGTCAGGTATATTTACAACAAAAATCTATTTATGACATATTAAAAGATGAATTACGTTCACCCCAAATACTAATTAGTTGTAATTCTACATTTTTTAAATTTGCCACCATTCAAGGTTTTGCCCATTTGTCAGTAAGACACAGTACAATTTAATATGCTCCCTTATTATTTTATATATTTTAATATGTACAAGTCAGAATAAGCATGTTGTTTGAATTTTTAAATAAATATTGTGTTATACTGAATGACAATGTAACATTATTTCAATCAAATTGTAACTTTTTATTCCTCCAATTTATTTAAAACCTTAAAAGTAGACAATTTACTTGCATTTAATGTGCTTTCTATGGACATAAAATCACTTTTGTAAATTTCTTTTGATATCTTAAAGGAGAAGTTCACTTTCAGAACAAAAATGTACAGATAATGTACTTACCCCCTTGTCATCCAAGATGTTCATGTCTTTCTTTCTTCAGTTGTAAAGAAATGATGTTTGAGGTTAAAATGTATATAAATTGTCTTTTTTTTTTTTTTAGAAAATAACCGATCATTTTGCTAGATAAGACTGTGATCATTTAGAGCGATTTCAAGCTGCATTTTGGAAGTTCAAACTCGGGGGCACCATAGAAGTCCATTATATGGAGAGAAATCATGAAATGTTTTCCTCAGAAAACAATTTCCTTACGACTGAGGAAAGACATGAACATCTTTGATGACAAGGGGGTGAGTACATTATCTGTAATTTTTTGTTCTGAAAGTAAACTACTCCTTTAAGTGAATTCCTTTATTGTCTTTGACCTAATACTAGCCTAAATAAAAACAAACCTCATGCTCACTGAAGACAAGTAAACGGTCAGTGATTAAATAAGAAACTAATTACAAACAATGGGACAAAAAACTACAGTAGAACAAATAAATAAGAAATGCTACATACAGTAATCGAATGTATAAAAACACTGCAATCTTTACTGTGTAAAAAAAAAAATATTATTTTTTATTAAAGTTACAAAAGTGATTTAGTCAAGAGCAGTGAGAGATCTCTCTTTTGTTATTTGATTAACATGAATGACAGACAGCAGGAATATTAGACTGCTGTCACTTTAAGAGCTGCCCAGATCCAATATACCGTTACACATGATTTCTTTCTCTTTTCACACCTAAATTACTGTGTTCACGAGGACAGTTGCAAAGACTGCCATTTTGACACATAAAAGTGTGTGTGTTTAACCATTCAAGGCCTAAAAAGTGGCAAAATAACTCTATGAGCACAGTCTTCATTTCGCAAAATGACTTCTTTTTCCCTGCTGATTGAGTTTCAATGTCTTAAAATCACTTTTTTGTGTGCAGTCGATATGTTTTCGTAACCATGCAGCACAGCAACGTCACAAGAACATGTAACCACAAAAGAGACCATAGTCAAAAATAGGGCTGCACGATATTGGGAAAATATGCGATATGCGATATTGTTGTTGAATATTGCGATAACGATATTTCTTGCGATATTTATTTTTAAAATTATTATTATTATTTTTATTATTATTGTCTATTTTTAATCATTTATATATGTAATGATCATATTAAAATAAACAGGTAAAAGATATTCTTCTGTCATCCGAATTAAATCTAATTTAATAGAAAATGTGAGTACATCAAAAAGGTGTTTATTTTCTCTATTATAGGTAGAACCATTAAAATAGAGATAACCACTGCATTTTTAATAAATAAAAATAAAATTTTACAGCTCCATACTACAATTATTTAACCACTTTATAGACACAGTGATGAATGAATTTTTAAATCTATTCATTCTACAATAAGGAACTCTAAACCTCCTCCCAGAAGGCAACAACTCATATTCTGTGTACAAAATGTGTGTTGAATCACAAAGAATCTTATTAGCTTGTCTTAGAGTAGCCTTTTCATAGTCTGCAGTGATGTCTGTTCTTTAACAATATCCAAAGTGCAAATAGAGACCGAATTTTTGAAGCATGATACAGTTATAGACAACTACAAAACGTAATATATAGCCCACATATTAATAACAGCCTAAATATGTTATATAGCCTAATTTGCGCGCATTGTGGGTTCGCTCTCTAAACACGGGGTATTAAAATTGTATTTGAATGCGCGTGCGCGTGTTTCTTTTGGTTTCGTTTTAACGACCGCGCGAAACTCTCAGCAGTGCATAGCGTCCATTCTACAATACAATAGATTGCTTTAACAAAACCTTGTTTTGAAAGTGGCAGGACACAAACGGGATTTTGAAAAAAGCGTGTCTCCACAGTGGAAATTATGCCTATGCGTGATCGGTCCTCTGCAGCTTGATTTGAATGTGTGCCGCTTTGTACAGCCTATATTAAGACTGAGGCGGCAGAATTGTATTTGACAGAATGTGCGCGCTCTAACACGAAATATAGATTGTGTGGACCTTTTAACTGTCCACAGTAAAACATCGTTATCTCACACACACCTAATTGCAATGCAGTTTGTGCAGATCCGGAACAGAGGATAGTTGAGAGAAAAAAAACAGCCGGTTCCTAGTTCAGCGGAGCGCAGTGTCAGTGACAGGGAGTGATTGACGGCTAATATCTCAAAAGTTAATTAAAGGGAATAATATAAAGATTAAGTTTAAATGGTTATGTAATGTTGGAGAGAAAGGCGAACCTGTCACACTGCAGCTCACAGCAGTCTGTACAGTAGTTAGCATAGCGAAAGTTTTGTAAAGAAATGAAACCAATTAAATGCCATTTATCGCAACTCTCTGCCATACCAATATCGCATAGACTGTTATCGCGATAACGATATTTCTTCGATATATCGTGCAGCCCTAGTCAAAAATCTCTCCCGGTTGACAAATTTGCACCAGTTAATCGCGTCTACCAGTATATCGCCCACCCCTACTGAAAGTATTTTCCATTAAGAAATATGATTCGATTCATAAGAAATATAAATTGAAAGAAGAATTTACTACTAAGCAGTAAAACAAGAATCTCTGGACAATAAGCCTCTGAAACATGCAGGCTTATGAATAATTATGACACATAATGTGTCATCGATGCATAGTGCTTCAACTACGCCACATCCTGTGATATTCAAACACTGTAGACTGTAAACCTGAAAGATAAAATAAACAATGCTAACATTGTGATCTGCAAAACAAACATCTCTGTTAAAGGGGTCATCCGACGCCATTTTCCACAGGTTGATATGATTCTTTAGGGTCTCAATGAAAAGTCTATAACATGCTTTGGTTAAAATTTCTCAATGGTACGGTAAAAAACACCCTTTTTACCCTGTCAAAATCACTTCTGTTTACAGCAATGTTTTGTTGCATGACCCTTTAAATGCTAATGAGCTCTGCTCACCCCGCACCCCTCTCTACCGTGGGGTGACGAGCCATAATGTTTACACAATGACGGACTGTTGGCAGCTCACTCAGGGTGGGTCTAAGGTAAAACCCAGTGTCAATCAACTATCTTGGGAGCGGCCTTGGTCTGTGTGACGCCATACAGCCAAGAAGCTGAGAATGGCTTGATTTGAGAAAGGGGTTATTATTTATAGAGATTTAAAAAAACACTGGGTGGATTTTTATCATTATAATAGGGTGGATGTGTACACACACTGCCAACACATTTATGTTCAAACTACATGTAAAAGTGAATTCTGTATCCGATTACCCTTTTAAATGTTGTACAGTATTTTGTGATCCTTTGAAAAAGCTGCTCTAAATAGATACATGGCTGGCTAAAAAAGGAACAAAAACAGATGTTGAAACAATGCAAAACAGCTAATATGAACCAGAAAACACCAGAAAATGGGCAAACCACAGAGATTTGGTCAGGGCTAAAGATGAATCAGAATTGAGCTTTTTGGTTGATTTATAACGTCTCCCTGATCTTTTTTTTTAATTCATTATCAAGGTTTTTTACCATTTTGAATCTACTTTGCTTTCACTAGTTATTATAAATGATCCTGCTGAAATGAATTTAAAAGTACAACATTTATATTACAGTAGTCTTTCATTTAATACGAGCCAGTAAATACTGCATGCATAATAATTCTAAAACAGAACTAGAAAGGCTGTTTAAAATAGCTTAAGATGAAATATGCAATCACATAGCATTTCAGAATCCAAAAAGTATTTAATTAGTAGCAATGAGAGTGCATTCATTTAGTACTTATACACTAGAGAGAAATTTTTTGAAGGTTGAGCTTTAGGGGATCTTAAGGTGCTTCAAAAAACTTCAGTGTGATTGCATCAAGATACATGCAGGGTTAGTAGCTTTAAGTTCAACTAACCCCAAAAACTGGTCAGAGCTCCCCATGGCATATTTAGAGTAGAAAGTTTGCATGAGATTGTGTAAAAGTGATGGCCTTGCCATACCAGCTTCCTCACTTGAATCAATCGAACTAATTTGAGAACAGAGAAAGTGAAAAAGAGGAAGAGCTAACAGACCATAGAAGACTATTCCAACCTAGTTCCTACAGAAACAGCTAGATTTAATGGCCAGAAACTTCCAAACTATAACATTAAATGCTTTTATGTGCATATATATATATATATATATAATATGAAATATTAAATAAAATATTATAAAAATGTGTTTCTATTAATATTACATAAAATATAACACACACACATATATATACATATATATATATATATATACATACACACATATATATATATATATATATATATTATGGTTTTTAAAGGCATTTCTTATGCTCATCAAGGCTGCATTTATTTGTTTAAAAATACAGAAAAAAAATGTAATATTGTAAAATATTAAAAAGAACTGTTTTCTATTTGAATATAGTTTAAAATGTAATTTATTCCTGTGATACAAAGCTAAATATTCGGCACCATTACTCCAGGCTTCAGTGTCACACAATCTTTCAGAAATCATTCTAATATGCTGATTAATGTTTAAAACAGTTGCTGCTTACTTTTTTTTCGGAACCTGTGATACTTTTTTCAGGATTCTTTGGTTAAAAAAGCTTCAAAAGAACAGCATTTATTTAAAATAGAAAGGTTTTCTAACAATATACACTACTGTTCAAAAGTTTGTGGTCAGTCAATTTTTATTCTTTCTTTTTTTGAAAGAAATTAATACTTTTATTCACCAAGGATGTGTTAAATTAATAAAAAGTGATAGCATAGATTGAAATAATTTGGAAAAGAGTTATATTTTGAATTTTAACTTGTTACTCATCAAAGAATCCTGAAAAAAAGAAAAGAATCACAGGTTCTAAAAAAAATATTTGGTAGCACAACTGCTTTTATTGATAATTCTAATAATAAATCAGCATTTTAGAATGATTTCTGAAGGATCATGTGACTGATCAAGACTGGAGTAACCGCTGATAAAAATTTAGCTTTGCGTCACAGGAATAAATTATATTTTAGAGTATATTACAATATAAAAAACATTATATTGTAATATAACATTTTATTTAGATAAAATAATATAAAATGTAAAAAGTGTTTTTTTCATAATGTGTGTGTACTGTATATATATATTTTTGTTTTGTTTTGTTTTTTGACTAATCATATAACATTATATTTACATATATAGAAAATCTTCTTTTTTTTACATTTATTTTACATATACCTATGGTCAAACGTTTTAAATTATTAAGAGACAATATGCTCAACAAGGCTGCATTTCTTTTTATTTTAAAAAACCAGTACAAATATTCTGGAATATTATTATTTAAAATAACTGTTTTGTTGAAATGCCGTTTATTTCTGACTGCAAATAAAACTATTTTTTTTATTTTTTTATTTCTTTACTCACCCCAAACTTTTGAATGGCAGCGTATCACAAAATTGTTTTCACAAAAATATTTTATAATATTTAAATGTTTTTGGGCATGAAAACGGTGTATTAGAATGATTTCTAAAAGATCATGGCACACTGAATACAGGAGAAATTATGCTGAAAATTCATATGCTGAATTTTTTTACATTTTAAAATATATTAAAATAGAAAACAGTTATTTTAATGTTTCACAATATTACTTTTTTTGCTACACTTTTTAAATAAATGCAGCCTTGGTGAGCATAAGAGCTAAAAAAAAAAATCTACTTCAGAATTTCTCTGAGTTTTTTTAATAACCCTGCTGTGATCATCAAGTGCTACAACACTACATTTGATGACCTTCAGAGAACAATCGTCACATTATATAGTACACCCTTAAAAATAAAGGTTCTTAATTGGCATCAGTGCTTCTATGAAGAACCTTGAACATCCATGGAAACTTTCAAATGCAGAAAAGGTTCTTTAAAGTCAAAAAAGGTTCTTCAGATTTTTAAAATGTTCTTCAAAACGGTTCTTTTAGTAACTGTTCACTGAAAGGTTCTTGCCATCTGAAATGCTGGCATGAGTTATGTGAAAGGGCCATTAATGAGTTGTCCTGTATCTGCCCACACAGAGAACATCCCAGAGATTCCCTGCCTGTTCACAACCCTTGACCCTATAACGTTATCTGTGGGAGGCAGGGGGTTCCTCAGGGCCTTAAACTCATCCTGCCACAAACGTTTGAGCAGACAGGACACAGGAAGTGGAAGTCTTCTCTACTTCCGGCTGCATTTCAGTGGTGCTTAACAAAAATATGAATATCACATGCTATTTCCTATAACACGCCCGAAGCAAAACAAAAACAGACCAAGGGACTAATTCGTCAAACATTTGTCAGCATTTTCCCAAAGAAAAAAAAAAAATATTTGAAACAATCCAGTTTGGCTGTATTTTCCCTTTTCCCAGTTCCTTATTTGGAGGGGCAGTGTGGTACATTTCAAGTACGAGCCTGACCATTTGAGAGCGCCGATATCTTAAAACGCTCAGAGCTACCTCCATCGGCCTGGACCTAGATATGTGTTTTGAAGTGGGAAGGAGGGAGGTGCCTTTGGGATGACATTCCTAACAAGCCAGGCCATGTCCTGACTCCACCTCCTCCTCCTCTCTCCTCAAAATGGAGTCCATTAATATAGAACAAGAGAAGAATTCCCTACCCCCTCACAACCCACTCACTCGCAAAAATAGAGTGCTTTTCAACTTCATTCAAAACAAAGCTTAGAGAGCCGGTTGTTTAGGTCCACAATGATCACAGCTAAGCTTCTGTTTGGGTGCAAATATTTGTGCATCACATTTGTTTGGAAATGTTTGTGTTGACAAACCGGAAGGCCAAACTATTTTTCAATTATTTACAATGACATTATCTTTTTCTCATTACTGTATATATACTGTTGAACTTGCATCCATCAAATTCAGCACATTATATACAACTATGATGTATATTTAAATGGTATTTTAGATATTGTATTTATTAATTAAAAATTAAATGCATTTTTTTTTGCATTACAATAGGTTATTAAGAATTTAGGGGGTTCAATATGCTAACAGTAATTACAGTAAAAAATAATCTTTAAAATATCTGAATTGTAAACATTGGCTATTTTCTTCATGCAATTGATTATACACACTACCAGTCAAAAGTTTTTTTATGGGTTTTTAAATAAGTCTCTTCTGCACACCAAGCCTGCATTTATTTGCTCCAAAATACAGCAAAACAGCTGTAAAAAAAATACAGCAGTAATATTGTGAAATATTTTTACTATTTAAAATAGCTGCTTTCTATTTTAAATATATTTTTAAATGTTATTTATTTCTGTGATCAAAGCTAAATTTCCAGCATCAATACTCCAGTCTTGAATTCATTCTAATATGCTGATTTGCTGTTGAAGAAAAAAATATATTATTATCAATATTTAAAACTGTTGAGCACATGTTTTTTTTTCAGGATTCTTTGATGAATAGAAACATCCAAAGATCAGCATTTATCTAAAATTATAGAACATTAATAGGGAATTATAGAAATTAACAGGCTACTTTTGTTTACCTAGAATGCTTTAAATCAAAAGTGATGATAAAGACATTTATATTGTTACAAAAGATTTCTATTTCAGATAAATGCTGTTCTTCTGAACTTTCTATTCATCAAAGAAACCTGATAAAAATTCTACTAAGCTGTTTTCAACATAATAATAAAAAATATTTTTTTGAGCAGCAAATCGGAATATTAGAAGGATTTCTGAAGGATCATGTGACTGGAGTAATGATGCTAAAATCCAGCTTTGAAATCACAGGAATAAATTACATTTTAAAATACATTTAAATAGAAAAGAGTTATTTTAAATAGTAAAAATATTTAAAAAAATTGCACTGTTTTTGCTGTACTTTGGATCAAATAAATGCAGGCTTAGTGAGCAAAAGAGAACTTACCGTTCAAAAACTTTTGACTGCTTGCGTAATTTATTTAGAACTATAACCAAGGCATTTCTTGATATTTTAAATGAAATTCATATGAAGAAAAAAAAAATGTTCAAGAGTTAGTTCATCCAAAGATTTTAATTCTGTCATCATTTACTCGCCCTCATCGATTAATATTTTTACAATTGAATAACTTTTCTGTTCATTGAGAACCTAACAAATTTATTTTACATTTTGTATGTACAAATTTAAAAAAAGTTTTGGACTGATGGACAAAAATGATGAGAGAACATCATTTTTGTTTAAAGATGAGCCAAAAACAAATGAGTTTGGAATAGTTTTTTGCTTGAACTAAACCTTTAAATGTAGTTTATGCACTAAGGCTACATCCACATTAATCCTGGCAAATTTTAAAAACAGCGCTTCCATTTTAAAACGCCCTCTGCCCACTTAGCATTTTCCAAAAGTTTCTCATCCACGTCAGAAAACATTAAATTCACCTTATTTCACATGTGTAAAACCACATTAAAGCTCACTGAGACGATACAGACGGAAAAAACATAGCAACTTTTCACACAATTCCTCTGGCAGGGCCATTTTATTTAGGAAACTACTTCATTTACTGACGCATACAGGTCGCTCTTATTTACCATTATAGGTTTGTTCTAAAATGCAACTGCCGTCATGTTTTGAGTCATCTTTTCAGGACTGTTATATAAATAGCATATCTTTAACAACATTGTAAAAGTAACTAGCACATAGCAGGCATAATACCGGTATAAACAAAATGCCTATGGAGTGTTTTCACGAGGCATCATCAATCTGCCGTATTGGCAGCACTGGATGTAAACAATGCCTCTGAACCGAACGAAACTTGCATATTTTAGCGATTATTGCTGCTGAAAATGGTCAATTATTGTCATGTTTTGTGCTGTACTAACAAGTCAGACCAGGAAAAACATTTGAAGTACTACAGACTGCCAAAAGTTATAACAAATCAATAGAAGAGTGCAAAAAACTGTCTGAAGAACAAAAGGCGTTTGTGGTTGGCCAAACAGAACCAGGACTTCCAGGGCAAGAATCTTGACAACATTCAAGTTTGTTTTTATAATTTCCAGCCAGGCAAGTGAAATATTAGGCAAATAAATAACACAGCTTTTACGCCTATTAACTTTAGATTAAAATATTGCACCCTTTCATGCTCTTTTTTAGTCCTTTTCTATATAATTCAGCAGCTTCCACATGTTTTTCCCCATGGCTTAAACAGCATAAATTAGAAAAACAACATTTTCAGTAGTATATTAACTCTGCAATCCATGCTGTTGTTTACATCCAAGAGTCTCCAATATGGCCATGCATCCATGACTTAAGTGCAAATTCTCTATTGGTACAATATGTGTCACATGACTAAATCTGCGTCATTTTTTTCAGAAGCCTCACTACAATATAAAAACTGCATTTTGAAATTTATCAACTTTGGAGAGTAAATCAAAAAGCTAATTTTCCATTAAAAAATGCAGTCTCAGTGTGGACAGAAGACCAAGACAGAGATAAAAAGACTAACTAAAATTAGTGTGGACAAGGCCTAAAACAACTCCCTTAGAAGATTTGAATCAGCGGTGGCTTCAATCAAACTTCACACCAACTGCTATCAACACAATCTTAAAACCAACAGAGATCCCCTTTGAAAACATCCATTCAAGCTATAAAAACAGTCCTGCGCATAATTTACAGCAGGGTTCCTCTTATCTGTAGCATTGTATTCAGCCCAGTCTTGACCCCCTCCCACACTCGTACTTTTCCGCCACCATTAACTCCAGAGAGTACCAGTCTACAACCTTCCTGATGCGAGAGTCCACAGCGAAATGCCACTGTCCTTCGTCATACCCTAATGACTTAATAAGGAGCCTGCTGTGCAGGATTTCTCAAGACTTGCAGAAAGAATTCAAACAAACGCTAAAACCAACAAAAATTAGCCACTCTCTCATCAGTAAACGGAAATCTTGAGCTGCCCAAAATAGCTAGTGGATTAAGAGCAAAGGAGTGGACAGATGCCATCGCGTAGCCACGGGAATGGCGCTTAATGACTAACCAGATCAAAACCAATTAGGTTAGAGTGATGGTAAACCAATGCTAGACTTATGAGTACCATCGCACGCACTTTCCACCTGGTATGCCTAAAGCGTCCACACCTGAGAAACAAGTCCATACCAACCCCAACTTTCACTTCTGTTTACTAGCAATGCTGAAACTACTGTACTTTCCTGGGCTGCCAGTAGCGTCCCTCAAAAAGCACATTAAAGGGAAAGTTTCTAGTGAAGCAGAACACCAAAATAAACAGTGATGTGGACTGGATGAAGCGTTTTTATAAAATTAGGGCAAAACTAATTAGGCTGGTGCAGTAGGAGATGGAAAGGGGACAGCGGACAGAGGCCTAGGGGGAGCGACAGCAACGAGGTCAAAAAATCTCCACCCACTTCAGCGCAACGCTCCATTTACACACTGCAGGCATGTGGAAAGCTCTGGGTAAAATCTGCCTTTAGTCAAAAGAGGTGGGAACCTCTGTGCAGATGTGACGTTATGGGATGGCGGGCAGGGAAATGGGACAACTTAAACAGGCAGGATGACATACAGGTGACGATGATGCAATCACAAACATGTGCTGACTCTATTTCTCCAATCCCTCTGTGAAAGTGAACCCTAATAATTGGACACAATACATATTTCTATCCACATTGTATGGGTCAAAATGATCAATATGCCAAAAATCATTAGGATATTAAGTAAAGATCATGTTCCATGAAGATATTTAGTACATTTCTGACCATAAATATATCAAAACGTAACTTTTGATTGGTAATATGCATCACTAAGAATTTCATTTGGACATCTTTCATGACGATTTTCTCAATATTTTGATTTTGTTGCACCATTCCAGATTCCAAATTTTCAAATAGTTGCATCTAGGCCAAATATTGTCAGTACATTCATAACCATACATCAATTTAACATTTATTTTTTTAACTTTTAGATTAAGTATAAATCCCAAATCCAAAAAATTGACCCTTAACACTAGTTTTGTGGTTGAGGGTCACAATTTTGGACAAAAACCAATGCTTGAAGCACACCAGTTGATTCATGAGCTGTTCTTTGTCAGGTGTCATTGATAACAAAAGACTACTTATTAAACTTATCCAAACTGTCTACAGAAAGCACTGTAAGGTAAATTCTTAAACAAGCAGCTAGCACTTCTCACATTTAGCCTGTCTGAGAAGATAAACAAAGCCAAAACACCTTTCCAAAACAACCGTAGATTTAGAAAAAACAACACTAAATATAAAATAGTGGTGTTAATGTTAAAAGTTGTTGGTTATACCTCACATAGGTCTTAACAAACAAACAACTGCACACCAAAATTAAACACAACATTATTATCGTATACTGTACCAAGATAGATAGATAAACAGATAAACTGTTCGGTATTCAACAGCGATTGTATGTAAGGTTAGACGGATACAGTGATTACGGTTAACGGTGATACTCTTGTTGTTGTTGTTGCTATGATTCTGCTCAACTTTGAGTTTAACCGGATGTTCACATTAAACGTGGCAATTAATCGAATTAAATCATGACAACTGACAATTTCGAAAAATTAGGTCATAATTATGTTTAACACTCCGCCAGATGCATTTATCCTCTTCCACTTCGCATGTAACGTTGAATGCTCATAAATCAGTGTATTTACATCCATGTAATCAGTTGAGAACATCTTGGCTCGGATGTATTTCTGAGAACATATGGATGAAACAAAAACCATAAAAGTCTATCCTCTGGACTTACCCAAAGCTCAGTGCCCCAGTCCATGTTCAGCTCTCCCTGTCGCTCCACTCTATTAGGCTGAAAAGTTATCCCAACTTATAAGAGTCACAGATGTTCAAAATAAGATCAGAGAAAGCGAGTCATTTCTTTTCCCGCATTCGCACGCAACGCTGAACCAAATCGCTACGGATCTCCAGTGCGAGCTCACTTTGCGGTGGCACAAATACTTTTCGTAGCAAAGCGAGAGAAGGATCAACTGGATTTCATTGCCGCGTCACTCCCAGATCCCTAATTCTTAAAGGAGCCGCCGGATTCAGTTGCCAACTTTCAGACTGGTCCGCATGACTTCAAAAACAGAGAGGAAGGACATGACCTTTATTAAATTATTAACATCACACGGAAACAATCATTAACAATGTTTCTAAAAACATACGTTGTTCATTTATTAACATTCATTCCGTTAATCAGAAAGCATTTTAGGTTTTATACAGAATATCATACAACGGTCAGCAAGAGTCATTAGACCATTCAAAAATACTTAAAAACACATAGCTTTTAATTTTTGTGGAGCTGAACAAAAATGTACAGATAATGTACTCACCCCCTTGTCATCCAAGATGTTTATGTCTTTCTTTCTTCAGTCATAAAGAAATTATGTTTTTTGAAGAAAACATTTCAGGATTTCTCTCCATATAATGGACTTCTATGGTGCCCCCGAGTTTGAACTTCCAAAATGCAGCTTCAAAGGGCTTTAAATGATCCCATCTTAGGAAAGAAGGGTCTTGTCTAGAGAAATGATGGGTTATTTTCTAAAAAAAAAATATATATATATATATATATATTACAATTTATATACTTTTTAACCTCAAATGACGAGCGTTTGAGATTTAAAAGTATATAAGTTGTAAATGTTTTTTCAGAAAATAACTGATCGTTTCACTAAATAAGACCCTTCTTCCTAGGCTGGGATTGTTTAAAGCCCTTTGAAGCTGCGTTCAACCTGCATTTTGGAAGTTCAAACTCGGGGGCACCATAGAAGTCCACTATATGGAGAAAAATCCTGAAATGTTTTCCTCAAAAAACACATTTTTTTCACAACTGAAGAAAGAAAGACATGAACATCTTGGATGACAAGGGGGTGAGTACAATATCTGTACATTTTTGTTCTGGAAGTGAACTACTCCTTTAAAAGGCTCCAAAATACAAACTCTATATCTTTTTCGTAAACACAGAGGGTGAGACTATTATCCGCTAGGAAAATAAGGAGAAAAATACAACGTGTGGTAAACAGTAAAACTGTTTGCACTACAAACCAGTTCATAATTAAGATAATACTTTAAAACAACATGGTAAGTTACACCAATTTGCAATATCAATCAGCAAAACAAGCTATTTTGTACAGCTAAAAATAGCTGGAGTCGATGAGACCGGAAGCCTGACCCATCAAATTTACGAATGGCCACGCCCTTTCTTACCATAAGTAAAACGGTAAGATACTTTGTTTTAAAATAGTTGATTTCAAAAACTCTTATCCAGCAACTTTTTATTCTTTATTGCATCATTATAATACAATAAAAAAATAAAAAAAACATAAGTTTGCATATACAGCATATTTCTAGCTTGGAGGTAAAATAGACATATTTAACCATATCTGACAACTGCCAAGACATCAACACTTTCATACAGCAAATAAGTCATAATTATAACCAACATGCATATCTACAAGCATTTTGTTGTCACGTGACAAGATAACTTGAAATGTTTTAAACAATTTTTTTCTACGCATCTCAAACATTCTTCTTTGTCACTGAAATATCATCCATATCATATGTGACCCCCGACCACAAAACCAGTCATGAGTAGCGTGGGTATATTTGTAGCAATAGCCAATACATTGTATGGGTCAAAATGATTGATTTTTCTTTTATGCCAAAAATCAGTAGGATATTAAATAAAGATAATGTTCCATGAAGATATTTTGTAAATTTCCTACCATAAATATATCAAAACATACCCTATTTTTTATTAGTAATATGCACTGCAAAGAACTTCACTTGGACAACTTTAAAGGCAATTTTCTCAATATTTAGCTTGCAGCTTTCAGGTGATAAATGACTGACTTTGTGGTCACATATATAGTGACACAAGTGACAAGTGCATGTTTTAGCTTTTATACAATATAGGCTACCACAGATGTTCATAGAATGTATTTATTTACTGTAACCTGATTCAGTATATTGTATTTTTGTCAATTTAATTATTTAAAACAGGATAAAACTCACTTAGGGCCCCCGTTGCTTAACGGACGCATTTCATACTGATTCGCTGACTGGATTTTATAATGTCCTCTTGATTTGTTCCTTTTCCACAGAAAGATCACTACAAGGATGATTATAATAAGCAAAACTAGAAATACCACTACAACAATTATAATGTAGTTGGGAGAGTCATCTAAAAAGGAAAAAGCAAAAAAAAAAAAAACATATGTTCAGTCAATGAAGAACTGATATTAAACTCTAGTAATAAACAATACATTTGTGGTTAAATGTCAGTACTATTATTTAATATCTCTTGGGGAATATCTTATTATTTTCACAGTCGCAGCACAAACCTCTTATCTCTACTACGAAGCTCTTGTCATTGCGTCCAAATTTATTCGTGGCACTGCATGTATAAACTCCAGCATTGGTAGACGTGGCTCTCCCAATGTTTAAGGCTATGTGGCGCCTCCCAGTGGAGATGTTCTTATTTTTGAAGCTCCACCACATCTCGGGTTCTGGGTTACCAGAGGAGCTGCACTCTAGCGTTATATCGCTGTCTTCTCCCGCAACAAATTTCTCTTGGCTGGCGTGAAACACTGGGGCATCTGTGTTGAAAGTAGAAAATTGTCTTTGTTAGTTCATTGGGTTAAGGTTGTTAAAGAAGTACTCAGTGAAGACCATTTTTCTCTTACGTAAGATGTTGATGGTCAATACAGAATTCACAGTTCCATGTTTGTTATGTGCGGTTAATCGATACAAGCCACTATCATTCCAACTGGGTAAAAACTCATGCTGGATAATTTTTCCATTTTTGTAGAGGGAGAGCTCAGGTTTTGGTAATCCATCAGCTACGCAAGGAGGTTGGAAGAGTGTTTTCTCTTCTACTTCATAGTTCTTGTTACAGTTTAGTTCTGGAGGATCTATTTTGGAGAGAAAACAATCAGCTGAAAGACTCAATCAGAAACGAGGTTTTAATGCAGAAGTTTCTCAAGAACTCTAACACTTACACTCTACACTGATGTTAATGAAACAACTACTATGACCACGGACATTACTGGCAGTGATTTCATATTGGCCAGAATCATTTTCAGTAAGATTCCTAGAGGAACTAACTGGTGATGAACTGAGACTCCAGGAGATGTTTGGATGAGGGTTACCCACAACAGAATATACATTTAAAGGATGTGAATCCAACGATGTCCCTCTTAGTGGTGACCAGTCTTTACAAGATTGAATTTCTGGAGCATCTGTACAAGACGAACATAAAAGATTAGATAAGAAGAACATAATTATTTGTTTGTATTTTAAGAGAATGTGCTTCTGTGGGTATATACAGAATAAAACAATAGTTTGTTCACTAACAATATACAGTAATGCTAAGAGCGTCTGATGATGTTTTTGGAGGAGGCTGGGGTTCTTCTTCTCCCAGATCCAGCTCCGCTTTACATCTGTATTGAGCTCCATCATCATCTCTGTCTGGACGGATCAGGAGTGTAGCCATTTCATTCACTGGAGTCTTGATGGTGTCAGTGAAAGTGGTTTGATCCAGCAGAGTTTGTCCTTTGTACCATTTGACAGTGAGATACTGAACAGGAGCCACATCTTTAACGTCACACTGGAGCTCATACTGCTTTCCCTCCATCATTGGTCCACTGTGATTCACAATACTGATGGACACACTGTCTGGAGTCTCTGTGGAGAGATTTACACACTCTAAAATCTGCTTGATGAATGTACATTTATTAGATATTTCTGAGAATAGAAAGACAAAAGAAAAATCAATAACAAAGAAACTCACTGTAAATAATCACTGGGAGCTTTTCTTCACATGGTTTAGCTTGGCTTTTGTCATAGTTAATGTAGCAGAATGGCTCTATGTCCCATTCTGTCAGATTTGACACACTCCATGTGATCACACTGGCACTGGTCTTGTCCACTCCTCCCTCACTGGCTTCCCATCCCATCCCATAATGCTGGACAGTAGCGGTACAGTTAACTGCAACAGAACCGCCGAACTCCACAACAACTCTTCGCGGGATGATTTGAACAGGACATTGATTATCTACAGAAAAGGATGTGATTGAAAACCAATGAAGCATTATCACAACATAACTGCATCATTTACAAATCATTTTGGGCATGCATCTATCTATACTGTGCAACAGTCCTTCAAATATTAGCATAAATGTAATTGCTTTTCACAAATGCACACTTGTGATTATTGGCAGTCAAAACAGATCAAACAAATATCGGGGGCATATCAAATTTTTAAGGCCATGAACGATAGAACAAAATGCAGTTTTTCGCACATACACACAATATTTGACTAATATGGTTCAAAGACCTCCTTCGGAACAGCTTTGCCTCTGGAACCACTGCTGTCAAATAATTTGTTAAATGATTGGGAAGATGTAAAAAAAAATCTCCTTTTGCAAACTAGTCCTAGATTTTTCACTGTAAAAAAACAACAACACTGCAGTACGATTCTATGGACTCTCTAGGTCAATAATTATTAAAAAAAAAAAAAAAAAATGCAAAAATGTACCCTTTGGGAAGCTATAGAAAATAAGTCCACCCAAATATACCCAAAAGCTTATCAAGCCTAAATGAAAACTCAGAACTTCACAAAACCTGGTGAGCAGAAGCGACAGGTGATTTTAAACAAGACTGCAATGTTTTAAGGAGATTGGACCACAGCTGCTGCTATAACAGTTATAAATGTTAAAAATCATCACATTTCTATGGTAAATTATGTGAATTTGCCAAAAAATTATTTTACAGGCTTTCTAAATAATATGTAATGTCTTTTTTCTTATGTGCTTAAATGCCCTTAAAGTACGTGAATCCCGGTAATCACTGCTTGCAGCTATATTGTTTCAATAATATTTGTTGTTTAATATATAAGTAACTGTAATTTAACACTACCTGAAGGCAAAGAGGCAGATTAGTGTTAACTCAAAACTGACCTGACACAATAAACACTTTGCTGGCACTTCCTAGAGAGTTTTCGGCGGTGCACGTGTATTTTCCTGGACTGAGTGTGGAGGACGGGAGCTTTGAGGAGCTCATCTGCTCATTCAGATGCTCTGAGTGCCATGTGTATGTAGGAGCCGGGTTTGCCTTCACTGTACAGTCTAGCGTGACCTCCTTGTTTTTAACGATGATCTCTGTTGAACTGGAGTGTTTTGGTTCATCTGAGAAGGACAGAGAAACATTTCACAACACAGCAGCAACATTATGAGCAGCTGTTATTAACTTGTTACTTGGAAATGATAAACCTACAGTATACTTCAACACTGAGAGGTTCTGATGTGACTGTAGGAGGAGGTTGAGGTCCTTCTTCTCCCAAATCCAGCTTTGCTTCACAACGGTACCGAGCTCCATCATCAGTTCTGTTTGGACGGATCAGGAGTGTGGTGACTGCATTCACTGGAGTCTTGCTTGTGTCATTAAAGGTGATTTCATCCAGCAGAGTTTGTCCATTGTACCATTTGACAGTGAAATCCTGAACAGGAGCCACATTGTAAACATCACACTGGAGCTCATACTGCACTCCCTCCATCATTGGTTCGCTGTGATTCACAATACTGATGGACACATTGTCTGGAGTCTCTGTAAATAGATTTCAGAAATATTGAAATTCACAATTATGAGTGAATTCAAAAAAATAATTTGTTTTGGAAAAAAACTTACTGTAAATAGTAATTGGAAGATCCTGTGAACACTGTGTTTCATTAGAAAACATGTAACAAGTTACATTCTTCTCCCAATCTGTTACTTGAGTCACACTTGTGATGGTCTCTTCGGTGTTCTCTGTTTTGTCATCAAATCCTTCCCAGCTCAGGAAAAACTGATGTGTGGTGATGGAGGAGGAGCAGTTCACTGAAAATGAATCTCCATACTTAACCACCACATCCAGAGGACTGAAAACAATGGGACAGGAGTCTGCAAGAAAGAACAAAGAAAGAGTGTATTATGAAAAAAATCTAATTTTAGAGTTCAGAAACATTAGTCAAGATATAAACATATAAACTTTGACCAAATGAATTTGCTATAGACTCAAATCTCAGTGCTTGATCTAACAAATTCTAGTAATCATCTAAAATTTTGCATTTATATATTGAACAATGTGCCTTGTATTTACCCAAAAATGTACTCACCCTCAGGCCATGAGTTTGCTTCTTTACCAGAACAGATTTGGTGAGATTTATCATTACATCACTTGCTCACCAGATGGATGCTCTACAGTAAATGGGTGCCGTCAAAATGATTCCAAACAGCTGATAAAAACATCACAATAATCCACAAGTAGTCTACATGACTCCAAAGCGGTAATCTGTGTATTTGTAATAAACAAATTCATCAAGACGTTTTTTATTTTCAAACTTGTTTTCATCTAAAATATTCTCCATTAATAAAGTTGTCTTGTCTGAATCAGGAGAGAAATATGCACAGATCAAGTACTGTTTACATGCCTAACAATTCAAAACAGTTCCAAACCAATGGACTTTTTCGCTAAGGAAGGCGTTATTATGGATTACAGACTTGTATTTTGGCCAGAAGCAACCATTTAAAGTTAAAATGCCTTAATGATGGATTTGTTTATTACAAACACAAAGCTTTTTGTTTCACAAGGCATTAATTGATGGACGGTAGTCGTGTGGATTACTTGTGGATTATTGTGATGTTTTAATCAGCTATTTGGACTCTGGATTTTGGATTCTGATGACACCCATTCACTGCAGAGGATCCATTGGTGAGCAAATAATATATAATCCTAAATGTCTCCAAACCTGTTCTGATGAAGCAACAAACTTATCTACAGTACATCTTGTATGGTCTGAGGGTGAGTACATTTTCAGCTAATTTCGTTTTTGGCTTAATTTTTATCCAAACAATAGAACTATTACTTTCTGTGGGTTAGTTTCTATGGGATAGTTCATCCAAAAAGACAAAGCCTGTTATCATTTACTCACCCTTATGTCTTTCTTTGGTACTTAAAAAAAGATATTTTGAAAGTCATCCAGATTTGGAATAACATACAGTCGAGGTCAAAAGTTTACATACACCTTGCAGAATCTGCAAAATGTTAATTGTTTTACCAAAATAAGAGGGATCATATAAAATGTATGTTATTTTTATGTAGTACTCACCTAAATAAGATATTTCACATAAAAGATGTTTATATATGGTTCACAAGAGAAAATAATAGTTGAATTTATAAAAATGACTCAATGTTCAAAAGTTTACATAGGCTTGATCATTTAGTTACCTAAATGATCCACAGCTGTTTTTTTTTTTTTTTTGTTTTTGTTTTTTGTTGTTGTTCATGAGTCTCATGTTTGTCCTGAACAGTTAAACTGCCTGCTGTTCTTCTGAAAAATCCTTCAGGTCCCATAAATTATTTGGTTTTTCAGCATGTTTGTGTATTTGAACCCTTTCCAACAATGACTGTATGGTTTTGAGATCCATCTTTTCACTCTGAGGACAACTAAAGAACTCATATGCAACTATTACAGAAGGTTCAGACGTTCAATGATGCTTCAGAAGGAAGCACAATGCATTAAGAACTGGGGGGTGATAACTTTTTGAATTTGAAGATCAGGGAAAACTTATTTTGTCTTCTGGGAAAAAGGTAAATATCTTCTGTAGCTTCTGAAGGGCAGTACTAAATGAAAAAAAAAAGATGTTTAGGGAAAATGCATGATGTGAGCATCTGAACCTTTCTTTCTGTAATAGTTAAGTTCCTCAGTTTTCAATTCCTCAGTTGTTCCTCCGTTGTCCTTGGTTTAAAAAGAGGGATCTCAAAATCATACAGTCATTGTTGGAAAGGGTTCAAATACCAAAGAAAAACAAAAGAATTTGTGGGACCTGAAAGATTTTTCTAGAACAGTGAGAACCGTTC
The DNA here is from genome assembly GCF_049309525.1 of Garra rufa. Classification (NCBI taxonomy): domain Eukaryota; kingdom Metazoa; phylum Chordata; class Actinopteri; order Cypriniformes; family Cyprinidae; genus Garra; species Garra rufa. The sequence goes on from NC_133361.1 coordinate 27,187,626, forward strand.
AGGACAAACTAGGGATTCATGAACAACTATCTATTGGTGTAATAATTGGTGCTAGTCAAGGAAAGCATTGGTTTTATCATTACTCATTCTTATAGTTAGGGAATAAACCCTTAACTCTAAATATTACACTTTTGTACGTAACTAATCCTGCGCCACAACAGACATTAATGACAAATCATGTGGTTTGTTGCTATTATTTTTCCAAGCCAGTAAACAACCATCTACCAACCCTCACAGAATACCTTCAGAGATGCCCTGAATACCATTCAAGTAACTACATCCATATCAAAAATGTCTACTTATTGAGTCAATGTTCAGTTCTTATACATGAAATGATCTCATTCACATGTTCTCACCCTGTGCACAACAGAAAAACAAAGGTCATCATATGTTAAACATTTGGGCGTTAGAAGTGTGAAAGCTACTTGAAGGACTGCCTGCATGTGCTTAGGTTTCTGTTAAGACTAACACCTACCACACCCTCGAATAACTTTTCAAAAGTCACAACTTTTAACAAATAAAAAGTTAATGGTCTCTGGCTTTAGAAATTAAGATCACTTCAGAAGGAACATTTTCCAAAGTGTGATAACTTTGAAACACTTTCATTTTTAAATGTAAGTCTAACCACATCACCTTCGACACCATCTAAACAACTTTGGTGCTAGTAAAAATAGGGAGTAACAAAAAAAAAATACACAAAAACAAAAGAAATAAACAGGACTTGAAAAAAATGATGAACTCCCTCTCTAGAGGACTTTTAGCCTTTTAAAAAGATTTAAAAAGTGGACTGGATCCACAGAAAGACTCAGAGAAGACAAAATGGTGAGAACTTACCGCCATGAGCAAGACTGATCAGCAAGATACTTATCAACGGCTGAAGCAGAAGCATTGTCAAGAAAGTGATAAAGCAAGGATGCCGGTAATGCCTGAGATGGATAATAGATGCAGAGTCTCCTTTGGTGTTGCTTGTGAAAAGGATTTATTTTCTCTTAATAATGATAAGCATGGTACGAAGTGTCTGAGAACAGGAAATCCTGCCTAAACTCAGTAAGAAAGAGGAAAACCACACGTGTGAGGCAATCAAATAATGACGCAAAAAGACATGCTAAATATTAATATTTTAATATGAATATTTAAATGAATATTGTTGTAGTTTAAAGAAATACAATTTAAAAAATTATAATTTTAGACAACACTCTAGTAGTGACTGAAAATATGAACATTATATAGCAATTTTCCAAAATACCAACATTTGAAAAATATATATATAATGTATTCCAAAATACAATAATGCATTAGAATGCATTTGAATAAAAATATTCAATAAAAATATTTTTTGAAAAAACAGCATATGCTGGTTAGAGCTGGTTTAAGCTGATCCTTAGTTGGTCATGAGGTGGTTTAAGCTGGTCCTGAGCAACTACCAGCTCAAACCAGCTGCCATACTTCAAAATAATCCCTAACCAGTATATGCTGTTTTTCTCAATAGGGAGATCTCTTATAAAAAATAACCTGAATCTCCACAAAAGCATTTAGTGCTCTTTATCACATCTTTGTGAAGAAAAGGTGGCAAAAAGTGTCACTTTAAGTACTCTCGACTCTCTGGGTGATTTGTTTCTGTTCATGTTAAGCCGGTTTGATCATCATGACCACTTTCTTTAGAGAGTATGAGCCTCCGTGGAATTCTGCCCAGTAAACACCATCCTGGTATCGACTTCTGTAATGGCCTCCTCTATACCACACCCCGTTCAAGTTGGAGTGGGCACACATGTGGTACCACCAGCCACCCTTCTGGTAATGAGCACAGTTACCTATGAAGGATAGACAACAGATGCTGTTTAAAACAGTTTTTAAGGACAAATCATACTTAGAGTAGACTGATTACCTGAATAACCATCCTTATCGCGGTCCAGAGTGGTGAACGCTTTATTGTTGTGCCATGAGAGGGAGTCTCCTGCATTGCCTTGATAACTGCCTAACCGTAGACGATACCAGTCACTCTCTGGTTCCACCTTAAAGCTGTCATACTCTGCAAACACCTGTCGTCCTTGCCAGTCTTCCATGGCTACTCGCAGTTTGTAGGTGGCCTGAGAGGTGAGCCAGTACAGGTGGTCCAAACCCAGCCAGTATTCTCCATCCAGATTCCCAAAGCCTTGCTGTATATAGGTAATAGCTATGTCATTAATTTAAAAAAATCAGCTTTTATTATTCATAAGGGTGCTTATAAGTGCACCCCCCATGGCTCATGTAGTGTATTCTAGCCTTTAGTGGTTGGGATTTTACAATGACTCTTTCTGGATAACATTAATACACAAGTAGATGGCGATAAGTGACCATCTTTATAAGTGAGTCATTGATTAAATTATTTAGGGAGTCACTGAATTATTCGCTCAAACAATTTGTTCAAACACATTGATTCATTCAGGAACTAGATAACTGACTGTTTTTAAAGGTGAATCATTGAATTATTCACTCAAACGATTTGTTCAAACACACGGATTCAATCAGGAACTAGATAACTGACTGTCCCTATGAGTGAGTAATTGTATACTTCACTTAAATTATTTTTTCAAACACACTGATTCATTCAGAAACTAGATAATTGACTGTCTTTAAAAATTAGTCATTGAATTATTCACTCAAACAATTTGTTCAACAATTAATCATTGAATCATTCACTCAAACGATTTGTACAAACACACTGATTCATTCAGGAATAACTGATTGTCCCTATGAGTGAGTCATTGAATTGTTCACTCAAACGATTTGTTAAAATACACTAAGGGTTTTTAACAAATTGTTTGTGTGGGGGCAGCCATGGCCTAATGGTTAGAGAGTTGGACTTGTAACCCGAAGGTTGTGGGTTCAAGTCTCAGGTCCGGCAGGGACAACTGACTGTCCCTAAGAGTGAGTCATTGAATTATTTGCCCAAACACACTGATTCATTTAGGAACTGGATAATTGTCTGTCATCTAAATAGAATCACTTTTCTACGGAACAGAAAGTATGTGAAGAAAGTAGTACAGTCGTGGCAAAAAGTTTTAAGAATTACATAATTATTGGAAATTGGAAAAGTTGCTGCTTAAGTTTTTATAATAGCAATTTGCATATACTCCAGAATGTTATGAAGAGTGATCAGATGAATTGAATAGTCCTTCTTTGCCATGAAAATGAACTAAATCCCGAAAAAAACTTTCCACTGCATTTCATTGCTGTCATTAAAGGACCATCTGAGATCATTTCAGTAATCGTCTTGTTAACTCAGGTGAGAATGTTGACGAGCACAAGGCTGGAGATCATAATGTCAGGCTGATTGGGTTAGAATGGCAGACTTGACATGTTAAAAGGAGGGTGATGCTTGAAATCATTGTTCTTCCATTGTTAACCATGGTGACCTGCAAAGAAACGCGTGCAGCCATCATTACGTTGCATAAAAATGGCTTCACAGGCAAGGATATTGTGGCTACTAAGATTGCACCTAAATCAACAATTTATAGGATCAAGAACTTCAAGGAAAGAGGTTCAATTCTTGTTAAGAAGGCTTCAGGGCATCTAAGAAAGTCCAGCAAGCACCAGGATGGTCTCCTAAAGAGGATTCAGCTGCGGGATCGGAGTGCCACCAGTGCAGAGCTTGCTCAGGAATGGCAGCAGGCAGGTGTGAGCGCATCTGCACACACAGTGAGGCCAAGACTTTTGGAAGATGGCCTGGTGTCAAGAAGGGCAGCAAAGAAGCCACTTCTCTCCAAAAAAAAACATCAGGGACAGATTGATCTTCTGCAAAAAGTATGGCGAATGGACTGCTGAGGACTGGGGCAAAGTCATATTCTCCGATGAAGCCTCTTTCCGATTGTTTGGGGCATCTGGAAAAAGGCTTGTCTGGAGAAGAAAAGGTGAGCGCTACCATCAGTCCTGTGTCATGCCAACAGTAAAGCATCCTGAGACCATTCTTGTGTGGGGTTGCTTCTCATCCAAGGGAGTGGGCTCACTCACAATTTTGCCCAAAAACACAGCCATGAATAAAGAATGGTACCAAAACACCCTCCAACAGCAACTTCTTCCAACAATCCAACAACAGTTTGGTGAAGAACAATGCATTTTCCAGCACGATGGAGCACCGTGCCATAAGGCAAAAGTGATAACTAAGTGGCTCGGGGACCAAAGCGTTGAAATTTTGGGTCCATGGCCTGGAAACTCCCCAGATCTTAATCCCATTGAGAACTTGTGGTCAATCCTCAAGAGGCGGGTGGACAAACAAAAACCCACTAATTCTGACAAACTTTAAAGTAAATCTTTAAATATACTCCAAAAGTACTAGTTACCCCAAAAATTTACTCAAGTAAATGTAACGAAGTACATGTAATTCGTTACTACCCACCTCTGCCCAAAAGTGAACCATACTCAGACCACCTCTGGAGGTCCTGGTATGCTTTGTATGGACGAACACAACAGTAATATGCTTGAGGTTAAAACGAAGAAGTTTAGTTTGTGGTATTTGCTGAAGAGGACCAAGAAAAGAATTGGGTTCTCTTTTGAGTCCAATATATTGTGAACACAAAAAGGACTGAGGTCACTTTTGCCTGGTTCCTTTTCTGGTTCACTTTAAGTGTACTGGGTTTGGTTCCTTTAAAACAAACTATATGTGGAAACACATTTAATTACATTTGTTTGGAACTGGTTGCTTTGGTGGAAATGTTACACAGTGTTCACTTAGCACAGATGCTACAGAGAACTATAAGATACAACTTTACCACTTAAGTAATGTTTTGTTTTGTGCACCTTGTACTGCTCCCAGGTCCTGAAGAAGTTGACAGAGCCATCCTGTCGCCTCTGGATAACGGTCCAGCCACCCTGAGCTCTGCTCTGGTCACACCAGGCCTGCAGTAGATGGTTAGTATTGCGTGGTCGCAGCAGGTAGATGCCGCTGGTTTTCTCTCCTGACTCCAGCACATGATTGCAGTCATTCCATGGCCCTTTAAAAGAGATGTAAGAAGACAACTAATTCAAGTATGTTTCATTTTTAACTTATTTACAATGTACTTGTTTTGATTGGATATTATGGATATTCCTGGTGTTTCTGCATGGATTACACTCTCTAGTCAAAATGTTTTAAACAATTTCTTGAGAATATTATACCACTTATTTGGATTAAAAAAAAAAAAAAAAAAAAAAAAGCCAATAAATAAATTACATTATCTGACATTATCATTCCATGACATTCTTTGTGGTGGGAAGTCAACCAGATGTTTTGTGGTATTAGTTGGCTTGTCTCTAAAACCTTTCATTAAAGTCTGAGAAATTGGTATGATATCATTCAATTTCAAAAGACACTTTTAACAAAAGCTCTTCAGCAGATCTGAAACTTTCAGAGCAGCTGGTCTCTATGTTCAGAATTCAAATTTAGCATTTGCGTTGGGTACATAAGCTGTGTGGCAGTGCTCCACAATGAATAGAAAGTGTGGACGAGCTAGATGGACAGTAAGGAAGAGCTGCGCATCTGTTGGTTCAGAAAGCAGCAAGGTCACGATCTGTATACTGTATACAGCCATCTCTCAGCCTTTACTTATCATTCCAACATGGAGGAATTCACACTCCCACAAACCACCAGAAGAATTTGACCTACCCCACTCACTGGCACCTTCCATACATGTGTACATAGATAAAGACTAAAACCTAAAAGAAAAAGTTTGCACTGTTTTATTAAATATCTGACATGTGAAAAAACTGCTGAAAACGTCTCGCCCTCAAGCCATCTAGGATGTAGATGAGTTTGTTTGTTCATTGAAGAAAGCAATAGTTATTGGATAAAGGACTTGTATTTTAGCAAGAAACCAGACAAAAATATTTTTACTTCACAAGGCATTAACTGAGGGACCGTAGATGTGTGGATTACTTGTGGATAATTGTAATGTTTTTGTCAGCTGTTTGGACTCTCATTCTGACAGCACTCATTCACTGCAGAAGATCCTTTGGTGAGCAAGTGATTTAATGCTAAATTTGAAGATGAAGAAGCAAACTCATTTACATCTTGGATGGCTGAGGGTGAGTATATTTTCAGCATTTTTTCATTTTTTGGTGAACTGTTTCCTTTAAGTACAAAGATCTTTTCTTTACAAATATCTATCTCAAAACTCTAAATGTCAGCAAGAGTGTGCTTTAAAACAGTTTAGTGGCTGCTGTAACAGTGCTGTCATTTTGGAGTGGACTTGTGTCCTGTAATCTCACACTGCATTGCACTGTAATTCAAAGTTTGTCTCACAAAGCTTTTATAAAGGTGGTGATTAACTTGCCTATTGTATGAGTGTGTGTGGGCATGTTTTTGTGACATATCAGGACACAAATGTGTGTAATAACATGGGTATGACATAGGTATTACAAGGAGAGGGTGATTTATGAGGACATTGCCCATGTCCCCACTTTTCAAAAGGCTTATAAATCATACAGAATACGTTTTTTTGAGAATGTAAAGATACACTCTAAAAAGTGCTGGGTTATTTCTCTAAACACATTGCTGGGTTAATTGTGCTGGGTCAAAATGTTGGGTTGTTTGAGGTACTGTAAACACACAGTTGGGTTGATCATGCTAGGTCAAAATGACTGTAAGGGGTTCTTTCACTATGAACACCTGGGTTGGGTTATTTTGACCCAACCGGTTTATTTATTTTTTCACTTCATCGAACCTTCTGGATTCTTCAGTCGTCTCGTCACCAGGCGGTCAGGCACCTCGCAGCAAGCAGGATTATAAGGTAATTTAAGTTAATAATATGATTATATAATTATTTACCTTTATTTTAAATAAGTTGTGTTTAAGAGCACACTCATTTCACTGTTTAATGCAATATTTGATACGTCGCTGTGCGGGGTTAGCATTTTATTCCGTGAATGACGACCGTTAAGTACCTCAGCAGCCTAGCCAGTTAATTTACTATTTTTGCCTCAACAGTCGCTTTATCGTTATATAAAAGTTGTGTGTGTGTATGTGTAACGTTAATGTTATTTATATAACTTGCAGTATACATAGCCTTTATTTTAACGTCTTATGGAAAGGGTAGGTCAGAAATACGGGGGTAAGTTCTGTTACTGTCTGTGTACTGTATGGCTTTGCAATGTGTTTTGTCAAAATTAAGACTATTTCGTACAAAAATTGATCTTTTAAGGGCATATTTTTACAAGTATATGTCTGCGACGTGCCGAATCAAACGACAGATCCATCATTTGAATGTTGAACATTTTCGCGCTTTTTTCCCTCAGGTATCTGCATTAGCTAAAACGCCCTGCTCCTTACTTTAATAACATTAAACCACAATATGACTGGTATGTACTACTATATGCTACTTAGATGTAATGTTGTCTTAGCTACAGTATGTAAAGTTAGACTTTATCTCTCTTGGTATATGCGGTCATTTAGGGGCCGTTCATGTCGCATCTTTTGCGCGCTCAAGTTCCTTATTTGAAATGAAGGCGCGCCGTATGCGCGCTCATAATAGAAGCTGTTTTTTTCCAGGCGCGTCCGCACTCTGCACCACCGCAGGTCATGTGACGAGAACCAATCAGCTTTATCATTAACAGCCAAGTTGGAGGAACATCTTATCATAGCTGTACAGGAATAACCATTTTTAAATACATTTAATAGCACAACAAGTGATATTTTTGCTGAAACTTCTGCGTCTTCATGGAGAGTGCAGGACATAGTTGTTTAGCAACGGCAGATGCCAAGGGAGAGCAAGCTACAGAGCGTTTTGGACGCCTATATATATATCTATGGTTTTGGAAAGGAGAAAGCGTGCCCCTTACTCTTCCTCTATTTTAGTGAATGCTTGTGTTGCTTTACAAACTAGGAGACCAGTATAAAACTTTAACTTATTTAACCAGATTTGTCTTTCTTTTTCAAATTTTACCAGATTTCACAAGACTTTAGGAAGGTAAATCCAGAGGCAGATTTTTGAAGACTGGGCTACAGTTGTAGACCTAATTCTTGCCAATGCTCAGCGAGGTGGATAGGTGCATTTAGAGCTGGGTGACATGACTTAAGGTAAGCTTTATCTTAATATGTCATTATATAAAAACAAAATGCAACTGTATTTGACACACATCAACTGGTTAACTAGTTATTAATTAGCATTATTTAAACGAATGAAGAAACTTTCACATGAAAGTGCTTCAGTGTGTGATTATAAGATAAGTTTCACAGTTTGCATATTATTCCTATGTTTTAGATGCTAAAGAGGAGAGTGTTTTCAAAGTCCTGCCCACTCTGGAGAAAATGTCTTCAGACCCACAACCACGGAAGCCCGGAAGCCATTCATTGACGTACAACCTGTAAGTTTTGTTTTACTTTTTCTACTCTAATAAGGGTGTATATATAAACACAGAGGTGGCCAAAATTATTACAACAGTAGTATTTTCACCAGCTAAAAATGGCTTTAAGTCTGTGATTGTTATCTTTTGTCATAGTGTGTCAGTAGCAAATATAAGTTTACATTTCCAATCATTCATTTTGCCATTAATTGTGATAATCCAGTGAGGTTTTTGTTTGCACAACAGCCAATCCTCCACACAGAGATCTGATCTCATCATCATCCAGTCTGTCTGGAATGACATGAAGAAACAGAACAAACTGAGACAGACTAAATCCAGAAGAACTGTGACAATGTCTCCAAGATACTTCAAGAGACCTACCTGCAAAGCTACCTGAAAAACTATGTGCAAGTGCACCTAGTGTAGGGTAAAAGCTGCTTTAAACGCAATGGATGGTCAAACCAAATGTTGATTTAATTTAGTTAATCGAAGTGAATTGATAAAGTAAATCTATTAATGACATTATTTTTGACAGCATCCTCATTTTACAACATTTTTAGACAAGTGCTTAAAACTCTTAACAGTACTGTAGCTTTGCAGGTAGGTCTCTTGAAGCATCTTGGAGACGTTGCCACAGTTCTTCTGGATGATGATGAGAACAGATCCTGTGTGGAGCACTGGCTGTTGTGCAAACAAAAATGTCACCTGATTAACACAATTAATGGCAAAATGAATGTTTGTAAATGTAAACTGATATTCCGTACTGACACACCACAGCAAAAGATAGAAATCACTGATTTAAAACCATTTTTTAGCTGGTGAAAATACTTATATTCTAATAATTTTGGCCAACCCTTGTATGAAGAGTTCAGATGTAAAAGACTAAAAGTGCAGTTTGAAATTTTCTTCTGAAATGAGCATTTATTTCACACCTCTGTGTTTATGTTCATAAAATACACTTAACTTAAAATTTTAGTTTGTTTGCAAGACTAAATGTCATATAATTAACAGGTGGGGATCAACATGGTGGATTTGTGCCTTGGGGATGAGACAACGACTTCCCAGACCTTCGCCATTGTTCCAGGCCATGCCATTGAAGCGGACTTTTGCCTGTGAATTTCTCCGGCGTGCAGTATATCATATTGATGGACACAAGTCTTCATGTGTTTTTGTGGGCAACTGTTCTTTTCTGGCCACTTAACATTTAAACACTAACATGTTTTAAATTGTAAATATTGTCTGGTGGACTTTGTTGGGCTTAGGTTTAATGGCACGATGTTTGGAATGATTCTAATGTGGTAATAATTCATTTTTGACTGTTCTGCTGCTGCAATGTTGACAAAGAATAGGAATGTACAGTGCCTAGTTTACAGTTTTGTGTTTTAAAAAACTGATCTACTAAAACCGTTATTTGTGTCTATATGGGTTGGACAAAATGTGTGACAGCTGCACCCCTTTTGAAAATTGTATTAAAAAGAAATGTGAAAACTTATTAAATTGATGTTTACAGTTGCATTTTTTTGTGTTGTGTAAATGTATTACAGAAAAACAATAATAATTTTACATTCCTTTGTGATTTATATATTATTATTGGTAAAAAATAAAGGTAGCAACGCAATGAGACAACAAATAACCCAATGTTTAGGTAGTGTTTAACCCAGCAGCACAGTTAATCTGACCCACTGGTTGGGTCAAATAAACAACCCAGCATTTTGGGTCAAATGATTTAACCCAGCACTTGGGTCAAAACAACCCAACGCGTGTCCTGTCCCATAGTTACCCAGCAGCTGGGTTATGGTTGGGTTATTTTTTAACCCAGCACTTTTTAGAGTGTATGCACAGTCTCCTGTGAGGGCTAGGTTTAGGTGTAGGGAAGGTGTAGGGTGATAGAAAGTACGGTTTGTACAGTATAAAAACCATTACGTCTATGGAATGTCCCCACAATTCACAAAAACAAACAAGTGTGTGTGTGTGTGTGTGTGTGTGTGTGTGTGTGTGTGTGTGTGTGTGTGTGTGTGTGTGCTTATGCTAATACACAGCTTTCAGCCTGAGAACAGCTCTCACAGTCCTGTGTAGAGTAATGAGGTTCACCACCGCTGATAAGACACTGTTTGGAATTCTCAGAGATAAAGTTTTCTGACTACAGGTCACTGACACCCAGGCCTTTCGAACTCCTACATGGGAAACACATCTGGGATTCTTACTCATTTGCTCAGACAAGGATCATTATTACTATTGTGGAGACTTTAGATTAAGGATAAAAAAAGCCTAACCCTAAATATTAAACTTTGGTGTGTAACTCATCCATTTGTGCTACAGAGTAGGGGTGTGCAATATTTGTCATCTGCGATAATATCGCAATTGTTGTTTTACCAATATGCACGCTGATATTATCAAGTATATCACTCAATTTGCAAAACAAAACAAAAACATGTCCAAAAGCTTTAGCAGTATAGAGAGTTTGCACTTACGTCACATACTGGTGATGCCCGGATGTAAACAACAGCATGGTTTGCATGGTTAATGTACTACTGAATACATTGTCTTGATAATTTATGCTGTCTAAACTATGGAAAAATCATATAGAGAAAGACTTAGTAAGCAGGAAAGGGCACAATATTCTGACAAACTAAAGTTAATGGGTGGTAAAGATACGTATGAGCAGTATTAATTAAAATAATTAGCCTAATATTTCACCTACATTACTGGAAATGAAAAGAACAAACACAAATGTTTGTCAAGATTCTTGCCCTGGAAATCCTGGTTGAGGATTTCCACAAATGTGACCCTGGACCACAAAACCAGTCTTAAGTCGCTGGGGTATATTTGTAGCAATAGCCAAAAATACATTGTATGGGTCAAAATTATTGATTTTTCTTTTATGCCAAAAATTATTAGGAATTTAAGTAAAGATCATGTTCCATGAAGATTTCTTGTAAAATCCCTACTATAAATATATCAAAATGTAATTTTTGATTAGTAATATGCATTGTTAAGAACTTAATTTGGACAACTTTAAAGGTGATTTTCTCAGTATTTAGATTTTTTTTGCACCCTCAGATTCTAGATTTTCAAATAGTTGTATCTCGGCCAAATATCGTCCAATCCTAACAAACCATACATCAATAGAAAGTTTATTTATTGTGCTTTCATCTGATGTATACATCTCAGTTTTGTAAAATTTAACCTTATGACTGGTTTTGTGGTCCAGGGTCACAAATGGCTTTTGCTTCTCAGATTTTTGCACTCTTCTTGATTTGTTATAACTTTTGGCAGTCGATATAATGTTTTTCTTGGTCTGACTGATTAGTACAGCCCAAAACATCAGCAAAATATGCAAGTTTTAATTGATTCAGTAGCATTGTTTATGTTCAGTGCTGCCGATATGGCCAATTGATGACGCATTGTGAAACACTCTATTTGAACGTCCCATAATTTAAGTTATAAAAGTAAAAATACACTGCTGTTGCATAGTTATACACACCCTGTCACTGCAAACTGGCCTGTCAATCGTATATTGTCACATTAACATCCTACACATTTCATTTAACTTCCTGTCAGATAGGAGAGAAAAGAAGCACCTTGATCTGGCAGCCATGGGTCTTAATGCAGAGAACTCTTCTCAAATTTTTTTGCACAATAATGCATTTACAAAAAGTTCATATTGTTATAGAGTGTTTTTACAAAGCGCCATTAATCGGCCATATTGGCGGCACTGAATGTAAACACGTTTTTTTCCATCGGCATCCAGGTAACTGATCAAATAATGACGTAAGTGCAAACCCTCTATTTTAACCTCTCTACAAAAGGCTTTTCCACCATCCACAATGTTTGTAGTTTTTTAACGCTTTTTATGTGTGTTTGTAGTTCTGAACGAATCCTTTGCCAAAGCACAAAGAATTGTGAACAATATTAGCCATTAGAGTGTGCAAGGATCCACACTTCAGATCCAAAAATCTAATCTCGCATACTATTTAGGATGGAGAGTATGAACATTGGAATGTAGGGAATCACTTGTTTTGCTTCTAAATGAATAATTCAATTAATCACTTATTGAGAGAGGGAGTTGTGGCCACGTATTAGCGGCTTTAGTTGATTGATTTATCCATGACAGGCCAAAACAGCCAAGGTACTGACACAAAAACATGTTATCATTATTGAAAATATTCATCAATGTCATCAAGTATTTTCTAAGATTTTGAGTTGGAGGATGATAAAACAGATGCAATGCAGAAGGGACCACATTCGGTCATTTAAGTAATTTGGGTCATTCTAGCAACCACATTGAACACCCAGCAACACACTAAAAACCACCTTAGAAATTACAAAGCAATGCCAGCTACACCCTAGTCTAGGGGTTTTTATGCTACCTGGAGATTTAGTCACGGGGTAACTGGTGAAAGGTGTGTCTGTTGGCAGACTGGGCAAGTCAGCGAAGGTCTCCAGCAGATCTAGAGGAATCTGTTCTTGATGCACAGGGCCACTTTGGTCTCTTTGGACATTGCTGGCAACTTCTTTAGGCTCTGTGTTCACATTCCCACTTGACTGTTGAACCGGAAGTGATGTGGTTTCCTGTAAAGAAATTCATAAGAAATTTCACTTGGTTTTGAGGGGGATGCACCTGTGAAAAGCTGAAAGCTCAGACTTTGTCATGAAGGGAAAATTCAAAGACGCGGGACAGTTAGATCCAAAAGTAGGCAGTGTTTATTAAAACAACAACAGAACACAGGAAAACCACAAAACTAAGAAACAAGATGCAGCTGAGGAAAGCTCTACAGCACACTAAAGCAGCTTTATGTCACAAAACATGTGGCCTCAGAACAAGACCACAAGGGTTTAGGGTGCTATTTTGGACAAGGGCTAATGAACACAGGAAAGGGCTATAAACAGGGTTAACAAGACTAACTAAACACATCTGGAAACAAGCAGACTAATGACAAGAGGAAACAGGAACAGGAACCAAGTAAAACTACAATGTAAAAGTCCATATTACAAAGCAAAAGCACAAAGGCATCAAATGCATAACAGATGGCTCTTACCTGCAGTGCTTTAGGGGGGTTCTTGAGCTGGCACTGTTTCTCCAGATGTGTGATTAGTTGGCTCTGGTTGCTCACTAGAGAAGTGAGTGCGTCATACTTCATTTCCAAATCTCTGTAACTGGTGGACACCTGAAGCACCTGAAAAGTAAAAATGAGTCATCCAATGATTGGTGCATCAATACATCTCTTGTGTAAAACAAGTGTGCTTAATAGGATTGAATGTGCATTTCTGGTATTTTGCCTGTTACTCGACACTCGCCTCTTTTTTTTTTTTAAGCAATCAAAAATATATTTAATTTATAAATCATAACATACTTTTCTTAAATATATACATGCATGGCTGTGTATTTATATATACATAATAAATATACACAGTACACACATATATTATGTACAAAAAAACTTGTATTTTGAATGCGATTAATCGCAATTAATCGTTGCCCAGCACTAATTTTTAACACATTTAAATATAATTTTAAAGTGTGCTTTATAAAAATGCCACAATAAAAGTTTAAAAGCGTAATAATATTATGTCATGCTTTAAATACATGTGTTATGCAATATTACATACATTACTTTAAATTGTAAAAGTAATCTATTTTTATATTACAACTTTATTATTACAAATGTGTTTATATATTCTGACATAATATACTAATGACACATACAATTAAATAGAAATTGGCATTATTATTTTTAGTTTAACTGCTTGTCAAAAGATGTGCTTAAGTCCTACTTAAATGGTTCAAAAATCACTCAAAAGTTTGGAAACACCCCTGGTGTGGTTTTGGACGATATTAGCATAGTGTGACTCATCTTTGGGCAATCCTTCAGGAGGCTTGGAGTAATATATCAAGTCAATGTTTGATCAAACTGAATAAACTTTTGGAGGGCAGTGTATATTTTAAGTATCCACCTTATTTTTCCTTTAAGGGCAGGCACGGCCATTTGTAAATTGTATGTGTCTGGCTTGCAATCTCATCCATGTCCAGCTATTTTTAACTGTATAAAACAGCTAATTTTGCTGCTTGATATTGCAAATTGGTGTGTCTCACCATATTATTTTAATGTATTATCTTAATTATGACCACACTGGTTTGTAGTGCAACTTTTACCATTTACTACACGTTGTTATTCCTCTCAATATTTCCCTACAGCGGCTAATGAACCAGAAGTCTCGCTCATAGGCTTACTTCCATGTTGAAGAATAAGTTTTACAAAAATTTGTAAAAAAAACGGAGAAGCAGGAGACTTTTAGGCAAAAGATCTATTCTCACTGCCATCTAGAAAAAACAACTGAGACAATGATGTTTCTTTACAGTATAGCAAATGCATTTGTTTACCTGGGCTGTTGCATTAAACACCAAACTCTCGAGCCTCCGTTGCTCCAAAGCCTGATCCTTCTTCTGGATGAGCTCCTTCAGCAGCTGGGCGTAGAGTTGGGTGATGCGGGCGTTCATGTTGACGCTCTCCCTGCGCAGAACTCTCATCTCACTGGCCAGTGCACCCTCCTTCTCCAACTGCCCACGCATTGTGTCTAGCTGTTCCTGCTGACGGTCCAGCAGCGCGCGCAGGGACGCCATCTCAGAGCGGTTGACACGTGCCGTCTCGGTGCTCACGCAAACTGCCCCTGTTAACTTCTGCTGAGGTACGATGAAAGTGTAGGAACAGCGGCTTGGCTTATTCTCTGACCTTTTCTGGCCTGCATCACCCTTGGAGGTGTCTGCGTTAGAGGCCTCCTGCCGGCCGTCCACACAGCAGGCCCCACCAAAAACCAGTAGGAAGATCAAGGCACAAGTCACTGGAATTTCCATAAGTGTTGCGACTGAGGCAATCAACTGTCCAATAAGAGCCTAACAAACAAATAATAGAAATGTTATTAATTTACAGACAAATTAGACACCAATTTGCCATGGTTCACCCAAAATGAAAATTCTGTCCCATTAAGGTTCAAATTAAGGTTAAACCTACTACCCTTCTGAGCCATGGTAGTTGCATTATTGTCTATGCAGGTTCAGAAAGCTCTCAGAATTCACCAAAAATATCTTAATTTGTGTTCCAAAGACGAACGAAAGTCTTCCTTTTTGTGTGAACTGTCCCTTTAAATCACGTCACATATTTCCATGCAATTGTGAAAATATAATAAACATTTTTGGTTTTGTTTTGTTTTTTCACATTTTCCAGTGTGCTAAATCCTGATAGACAACTTAGGTTATAACCCCCCACTCAGTCAGTCATGAACTGAAGAGGTCTGCAGTTTTTGATGCATGCCAGATGTTCATGTTTAATGATGGGGGGTAAAAAACAGTTTTGCCCTTTCTTGAGTTAATTAGCATGTCAACAGAAACAGAGCCTGAGTCAACCTATCGTTTCATCTGATCGTCAAAATCAATTGCTAAAGTCAACACTGATGAAAATGACAGCTTTGGTACACATCATAAATGTCATAAGCATTTAACAAATCTAAATATTGACTGAAGTAACAGCTATACAAAAGTATTTAAAAGAACACTGATGCCTATGGAATCAAAGATGATATCAATTAACACCAAAATTGCCAAAAGTAATCTCAGTTTGTTGAAATGTTAAGCAAATGCAAAGTTAAGCAAATTAAGTAATTGTGAATTATCAATTATATCAATAAATACTTTGAAAAGTTTCACTGCATTGTTCAGAACATATACAGTTGAGGTCAAAAGTGTACACACACCTTGCAGAATCTGCAAAATCATACAAAATGCATACTTTTTTCATTTCGTACTGACCTGAATAAGATATTTCTCATAAAAGATGCTTACATATATTCATGAGAGAAAATAAGGTCCCACAAATTCTTTGATTTTTCAGGATGTTTGTGTATTTGAACCCTTTCCAACAAAGACTGTATGCTTTTGAGATCCACATTTTCCAGGTTAAAAGAGTCACTGATGCTTTAGAAGGAAACCAAACGCATTAAGAGTCAGGGGTGAAAACATTTTGAATTTGAAGATCAGGGTAAATGTAACTTATTTTGTCTTCTGGGAAACATCTAAGTATCTTCTGTAGCTTCTTAAGGGCAGTATTAAATAAAAAATGAAATTTAGGCAAAATATGAAAAATGTACGGATCTTCATTGTGTTTAAAAGTGTACACCCCTGGCTGTTAATGCATAGTTTTTCCTTCTAAAGCATCAGTGAGCATTTGAACCTTCTTTAATAGTTTAATATGAGTCCCTTAGTTGTCCTCAGAGTGAAAAAATGGGTCTTAAAATCATACAGTCATTGTTGAAAAGGGTTCAAATACACAAAAATGCTAAAAAGAAACAATGCATTTGTGGGACCTGAATATACAAGAGGTCAAGTTAACATACACCCTGCAGAATCATTTGACCAAAATAAGAGGCATCATACAAAATGCATGCTATTATTTGTTTAAAAAAAATAACTGTTTCTGAAAAAAAAAAAACATCACATCATGAACAAATATTTCTCTTACCTCCTCGGTTATATCACCAGATGATATTTTCTTTTGGTTTTGGCTTTGTTCAACAAGGTAATGGATTGTCCTCCAGTTGATTCAAACAAGATACTCAGCTCTGAGCTTCTGATCTGTGCTCTTCAGAAATAAAAAATTATAATATAAATGACAAATCACTATCATAAGGAGAAACGCACCTTTTCCATCAGTAATTGAACATAAAAGCTGTAGCAGTGGCTGTCTGTTCAGTGTTCTGGCTTGTCCTCAGTGGAGATGTTCAAAGGCAGTGGGCAGTGGGAGACACCCAGACTGACAGTTAACTTTTAAAGCAGGAAGATCAGCTCTAGGATCTCTAAACAAAGAACAGTCTAATTACAAACCATCCTAATGAGACCAGCCCCCCTCTTTTCTGGGCCAACACTGGGCTGACCCCCACACACAAGCACACCCACCGCCCTCTCCTTCACTCCCATCCATTGTCCAGACCAGTGTTGGGGAGTAGTTACAGTAATAACATTACAGTTACTGTCCATAAAACAGCTTGTTACAAACAGCAGCTACTTTTGATGCCGCAAACCCTACTGATTTGAAATCTAACAATAGATTTATATTTATAGTTTTCATGACTTACACAAGCACATGAAGCCACCAGTGCAGCAGGCAAGCTTGGAATATGGAAAAGCTTTCATACAGCATAGAAATATTGATATTACAATGATTTGTTAGGAGAAATGATGATCTGAACACTGATGTGTAAGATGTGGCATTAGTTTAGTCTGGCATTACATGGCTTGATCACTCACATTCTGCTGATCCTGATATAAATTGTATTACTATAATTAAAAATAATTGAAATTATGAGATTATTTGAATAAAATACATCATGAAATATAACCGTATATGGGCAATTATAGCTACAATTAGCTTTAAGCCACATAATTAATGAGAATAATACAACCATTTTACAAAAGTCACCATTAAGTGTTTGTAATAACTTCTGACTGTGATCAATAGTGGATTTTGGTCAAATTATGAGGCAGAAACAATTTGACTTTTGTGGGGAAGTGATGCAATTACAACTTCTGTGGGGCATGGAAGAAAAGTAGTGTAACTAATCACCGTTGCCAGGAAGTATAAGTAATTTGTATTGGGTAATAAATAAAAATGCTTGAGTCACAAGGTCCAACACTGGTCCAGACCGACCATGACTGTAAAATGTGTCAAAAATATAGCTCATTAATAATTTCTTCATTTCGTTTTTTTCATAATAGTGCTGTATATTACAATATTTTCCTGGAATTGACTGAAATTGATATGATTACTTACATTCTATGACTAGATGTGTGGCTTGAGGACAGAAAATATCATTAGCTCAATATTAAAACTACAGCAGTCACAAAATGACAGAGCTAGCATTACATTTATCGTAATTTCTTAAAGCTAAATTAAGATGATATAGGAATAAAGAAAAATAAAAACTTGCAATGAATACAGCAATTTCCACAAAGGTTCTTTATGCACAAATTCTGCAGAATTTAGCAGTGGTTGTTTCCTTTAAATTCAATATAAGGTTAAGTAGGACTTCTAAAACCTAATCGAGCATTCAAAACCTGTCTAGAATTCTCTGTAATTCTATGTACAGCTGAAGTCAAATGTTTAAATACAACTTGCAGAATATGCAAAATGTTAATAATTTTGCCAAAATAAGAGGGATCATAGTTATTTTTTATTAAGTAGGCCTACTGACCTGAACAAAATATTTCACATAAAAGACATTTACAGTCCACAAGAGAAAATAATAGCAATTTATAAAAATGGCCCTGTTCAAAAGTTGAACTTGATTCTTAATACTGTGTAGTTACCTAAATGATCCACAGCTGTGTTTTTTTTTTTTGTTTTGTTTTTTTTTAGTGATAGTTGTTCACGAGTCCCTTGTTTGTCCTGAACAACAGTCCACTGTTCTTTAAAAAAAACCTTCAGGTCCCACAAATTCTTTTTTTTTTTTTTTTTTCATTATTTTTGTGTATTTGAACCCTTTTCAGTAATGACTGTATGATTTTGAGATCCATCTTTTCACACTGAAGACAACTGAGGGACTCATATGCAACTTTTACAGAAGGTTCAAATGTTTAATGCTGAAAACTTTCTGAATTTGAAGATCAGGGTAGGCTAAATTTAACTTATTTTGTCTTCTGGGAAACATCTTCTGTAGTTTCTGAACGGCAGTATACTAATTGAAAAAATATGACATTTAAGGCAAAATACGAAAAATCTGCATCTTCATTCAAAAGCTTAGTTTACACACCTGGCCCTTAATGCATCGTTTTTCCTTCATTTTGTATGACCCCTTTTATTTTGGTAAAAGAATGAACATTTTGCAGATTCTGCAAGGTGTATATAAACTGTTGACTTCAACTGGATGAGGCTAAGATACAAGTACTCTTTTTTTTTTTTTTTTTTTTTTTTTTTTTTTTTATTATGCTTTACACAACATATACAAACAAACACAACAGAAATTATAAAGTCAGGGAAACTTAAAACAAAAAGAAGAAAATAAAATAAAAATAAATAAAATTACAATCGAAGAGATGCATGACCTTTACATTACTCAAAGATTTTGAAGACAGAAAACAAACGGACAGTTTTGATTGCTTTTCTATTAGTACTATGAAGAATAGTAGCCTACTGAAATAATTTTCCAGTTCTTTAAAAAACACTGTAAAACAGGGTTTTTTGTTAGTAAATTTGCATTTATGAATGTGAAACTTAATTAGTAATATAAACAGATTAATAACGAATGCTTCATTATTCATATTATCATAATCAAAATATCCAAAAACAACATTTTCAAAATGCAAATTAAAATTAGAGAGTATCTTTTTTTTTATAAACACAGAGGTATCATACCATAACTTTTTAACATGACTACAGTGCCAAAAGATATGGGATACAGTTTCCAAATTTAAAGAGCAAAAAGAGCAATTGACATCAATATCCCTCTTAAATTTGCTAAGATACAAGTACTCCTCGCTGCAGACTGTAGCGCGGTGACGTCAGGTACCTACGTCACGTATGTGTTTACCGCGCATGCGCAAAGTGACGTATGGTCTGCCTGTGTAATTTGCATAGCGTGGTGACGTTAGACGTTTTCGCGTTGTGTGTGACGTAATGCGTCATTAAAACGCATGCGCATACTTAACATAATACTGTTATAAAATGTAAAAGTAGCCTATTAAAAGAGCCAAGGTGAAAAAAAGAAGTGGAAAACAAATCGATGATTTTGACCATGTCTTTAGTTTATTTTGTAATATTTGTGTAGTATTATATACAAGGTATTAAGATTGTTGCACTTTATTTCACTGTGTATATTTTAACATTACTCTGCACCTTATATGTTTCTTATTTTATCCTTTCCTCTGTCATGATTCGTGTTTATTTAGTATAATTATGGACATTTTTCTGTTGCTTTGGCAATTCTGCCTGTGGAATATTTAAGCCAATAAAGTATTAAGTTAAATTGACTACATACAGTATATTTTCAGTGTCTACATCCCATTTAATGCATGGTGCCTCCAAAAAACCAAACTGATAACAGTGATCTTTTTTTTTTTATGACACCTCACCCAAAGTTTCACCAAAATGAAATAGTTCTTCTAGCTTTCTTATTCTGTGACAAAGAAATAGTATTTAAATAAATTCTAAATTTAAAAAAAAAAAGAAAAAAAGAAAATGTGGTTTGTTGTTAGGAAACTTGCATTTATGAATATACAATTTACAAAGAAAATAAATTACATTTATAACAAAACAAGCATTCCTTTTAGTTGAGTGAGAATCATAATGTCCTAAAATTAGTTCTTTAAAAGTAATAGGTACATCTCGCTGGATATTATTCTTAAAAAATAAACCAATATTTTCCCAGAGTTGTACAGTATACGTGCAAAATTACGGTGACGCATTGCTGCCACACACTTATTTTTTTTCCCACTCAGCTATGTCGTTATAACGAGATCTTTTCTCGTAAAAACGACATCTTTTCTCGTTAAAACGACATATTTTCTCGTAAAAACGACATAATTTTCTCGTTAAAACGACATCTTTTCTCGTAATAACGAGATCTTTTCTCGTTAAAACGACATAATTTTCTCGTTAAAACGACATCTTTTTCTCGTAATAACGACATAATATGTCATACGATCTGACGTTCCTGTTATAGATGATATGATTATGTTATTGTGTATTATGCAAAGCGTTTGTCCACGCTGCCTTTTCCACAGTCCTGACATAAAGGAGGATGCACGCTGCTGGAGTTAGAATACACTAGCTATATATAGAAATAAACTGTTTTAATAATTTTAATGTATTGGTTTCAATTGTAGCTGCATGTTTATTAGGATTAATCTCCAATCTGCCCTCAGACCCAGAGGATTTAAGATGATCAGATCAAAACTGTTATTTCTGAATAATCGACTCTGAGCTTGGAATATTATTTGGATGAAAGTTTGATTTTACAGAAAATTTAAATACGATCATAAAGAAATAAAATAGAAATGACAAACGGTTTGGCTGCATTATGATAATAATAATTTCGTTCCTTTTCAAAAATGGACAAAATCAATGAAAAAAAAAAATCAGTTTAGTATTTTTGTCTGTGGGTAAAAAGAGAGCTTATGCTTTAATAATTATATGTGGGCGGCAATGAAAAGTCACTTTTTTAACTCAACCTGTCTTCATGTCTATCGCATCATGCAGAATAAATACAAATACAAAAATACAAACAAATCTAGCTTAATTTCGTTTTTCTGTTTCTCAAACAAAACGAAATAATAATAATAATAATAATAATAATAATAATAATAGGCTATTATTATTATTATTATTATTATTATTATTATTATTAGGCCTATTATTATATTTTCCTTATTATGAATTCTATTTATTTATTTCTGCTCATATTTCGATTTGCTGTTAAATCAATCAAAAAGATTTTATAATAAAAATAATAATACGCCTAATAATAATAATAATAATAATAATAATAATAATAATAATAATAATAATAATAAGCATAATAACAATTTGAGTAGCCTATTATTATTATTATTTCATTTTGTTTGAGAAACGGAAAAACGAAAAGCTTGATTCTTCATATTTTTGTTCGTGGGTAAAACACATGAGCTTATTGCTTGAATATTAATTGAACATGCCTGGGCGGCCTTGATACTTATGATTATATACAAATTATACATTATTTATTATATATTATTAAATTTTATTTTTAGCTGAATCAAGCCACGAATCCGGTTTTTCATCTGGATTATAGCCTACTGTGGAAATATGCTGCGCTGGCTGTAAGCACAATGGTAGGTAACAGATAATGAACTCACACGGGAAAGACTGTACATTACCTCTTGTTGGATTTATACGAATTAAGTAAACACAATTTTGTTTTCGATTCTTTTATTGAAGTAGACCTTTCAAGCTGCATAGAGAGACATAAATTGCGAGAGCGCACCCTGTATTTTTACAAAGGCAATTTGTAACGTTTTGTTGTTATTGTGGAAGTACATAAAATAAAGCAGACATTTATATTTCATTCCTCTGTAATCACAAAGTAAGGGATCGCGCTGGTACCGCCGACCCGAAAAGTGCAGTGAGCTTTATATGAGACTTGCAAAGAAACGTTATTGTGACTAATTTGCAGGGCTGGGTTCTCCGAAACCACCTTAACGCTACGTCGTTCTTAAGTTGTACCTTAAGAAGTACCTTATCGTTAATATGTGTTTTCCGAAACCTTCTTAGTTAAGTATACCTTCTGTAAGTCATACGTTCGTAAGGTTGGTCTGGAGCGCTCTTAGCTATACCTTACCGCTGCTGGCGGTTCATACCGCTAGTGGGCACCACGCAAAAAGCTTTTTTACATCGCAGTTTAATTACAAATAGAAAATTTTATATGAACATTTAATATAAAATCTGATTTAGTATTAAAATTGCATTTTTTACTTTAAAATTTTACACATAAAATACTTAAGTTGTTATAGCCTACACCCAGTGTCAAGTCAAGTCACCTTTATTTATATAGCGCTTTTAACAATACAGATTGTGTCAAAGCAACTGCACAGTATTTAAACAGCACAATAGTGTGTAAGTAACGCATTATTGTAAACAATCAATTTTCAGTAAAAGGCAGTTCATAAATGAATTCAGTGATATCATCATCCAGTTCAGTTCAAATAGTATACGGTATCGCTGGAAAGTGTCCCCAACTAAGCAAGCCAGAGGCGACAGCGGCAAGGAACCAAAACTCCACAGGTGACAGAAATGGAGAAAAAACCTTGGGAGAAACCAGGCTCAGTCGGGGGACCAGTTCTGGCCAGTGTATGGAAGTGTTTTCATTAATAAAGTTTCCATGGTTGTTAGCTTTTTTTAATTACTATCTCGAGGCACATCAGCGGGCGAACCATTTGACAGAAAAGGCTATGAGTCTATATAAAGAAAGATGAGTTTACACAAACTTTATAGCTATGGCAGCGAGACCTTGAGTACTTGTTTTAAATCAAAGACGGCGCCGTGCGAGGAGAGTAATAGTGTGTAATGCATACGCCAAAGTCCAATTTTGCATGCATATGATACGCCAATCCTTCCCATTAACTTCAATGGAGAGAGGATGCATACAAATACCACGCATCATCTTTTATATCATCTATATAAAAGATGATGCGTGGTATTTATACGCATCCTCTCTCCATTGAAGTTAATTGGAAGGATTGGCGTATCATATGCACGCAAAATTGGACTTTGGCTTATGCATTACACGCTATTGCAAAGTCGTGTTATTCGTACGCAAAATGATGAGAATAAGTTGAAACACATACACATGTATTTCTGCATGTACATATTTCATTGAGCCCCGATAAATGCAGTTTGTACTATTTCTAAAACGCTTCTTTATTAAAAAAAAACATTGTTTTCTCAATACTTTACCTATACCGCTGTGAAAGAAAGAGCGCACAATCGATCACCGAGGCATCGATATCAACCTATTCAGCACCTCCACCATGGACAGCACCTGCTAAGGTCGCACTTAAGAAGGTTTACCTTAAGCAATATCCTAAGGTATAGTTTGGAGAACACACGTAGGAAAGGTATAGCTGTAGTTAAGGTGTACCTTTTGAGTCTTCGTAGCACGCTAAGAGACAACGTTATCGGAGAACGCAGCCCAGAGCGGTACATCAGACGAACATTTATTCTGCATGATGGGACAGACCGTAAAGACAAGCTGAGTCGAAAAGTGGCTTTTCCGGGCCGCTCACGCACAAATATTAAAGCATAAGCTCTCTTTTCATGAAAAAAAAATCTGGCTTTATTTATTTTCATTTTTTAAACAGAACGAAATCATCATAATCATAACACGATCAAACCGTGTGTCATTTTTCTTTTATTTATTTCTGATACTATTTACATTTTCTGTAAAATCAAACTTTCATCCAAATAATATTCCAAGCTCAGAGTCAGAAATAACAGTTTTGATCTGATCGTCTTAAATCCTCTGGGTCTGAGGGCAGATTAGTATGGAGATTAATCCTAATAAACATGCTGCTACAATTGAAACAATTACATTAAAATTATTAAAACAGTGTATTTCTATAGGCTATATATAGCTAGTGTATTCTAACTCCAGCAGCGTGCATCCTCCTTTAGGTCAGAACTGTGGCGAAGGCAGCGCGGACAAACGTTTAGCTCCCTCACATAATGTCTATAACAGGAACATCAGATCAGATCGTATGACATGATATGTCGTTATAACGAGAAAAAGATGTCGTTTTAACGAGAAAATTATGTCGTTTTTACGAGAAAAGATCTCGTTATTACGAGAAAAGATGTCGTTTTAACGAGATAATTATGTCGTTTTTACGAGAAAAGATGTCGTTTTAACGAGAAAAGATGTCGTTTTAACGAGAAAAGATGTCGTTTTTACGAGAAAAGATCTCGTTATAACGACATAGCTGAGTGGGAAAAAAATTAAGTGTGCGGCAGCAATGCGTCACCGTACAAAATAAATGAAAAACAGTTTCAGTATTAAATTGACAAAATGAACATTTTGTATCAATGTTAACCTTATACTTCTTCATATAAAATTTAACAGGGTAAAATTTGTTAATTAGTTTGAAAGATACTTCTTTAACCTTAGTAAGAAAAAACCTCTGTTGTAAGGACCATATTTTTTTTCCAATTCAAATTTCTAAATAAACTATTCCAATAAGGAATGAAAGACGATAAAGAAGAAACTTTTACAATGAAAAGAGACCTAATTTTGTAATTTCTATCTTTTTTCACAGAAAAAAAAACATATTTTACCTATAGTTGTCTCTAATTGGTCAGAAGAAGAAGCATTTTTAATAGGGGAAAAATTGCTATTTTTCATAATATCATAATAATTCCTGAAGTTATTGCTCCCATAACAATGGCATAATCCTTTGGACTAACCAGTATCTCATATTCTGAAATAAATTCTCTATAAGTCATAAATAAACCTCTGTTGTTAAATAACTGACTCACCAAAATTAAACCATTATTAAACCACTGACTAAGAAATAAAGATGTATTTTTATATAAAATATTTTGATTATTCCAAAAAAATCTATGGGGGGTAAAATTGTGTTTATATATTAAAGCCCAGGCCAAAAGTACCTGTTGGTGGAAATTTGAAAGCTTCACTGGAATTTTGGATATGTTATAATTGCACATAAACAAAAATGTAATACTTCCAACAAATGAAAATGCTTGCCGTGGAAAGATATACCAGCTTGAATTTTGATTTTTCCAATGCTGATTAAGCCAATTTACTTTAAAGGCATAATTTAAAGAATTGAAATCTATAAAATTTAGGCCACCATTGTTATAAGGATTTAGTATAACAGACTTTTTCATATAATGGCATTTGTTTTTCCAGACAAAGTCTGTTAAAGTTCTGTCAATCAATTTACATGTAATCTTATCTACATACAGAGATTGGGCTGCATACGAGAGACGTGATAGCCCCTCAGCTTTAGTGAGCAAAACTCTTCCTGTAATCTTTTTTTTATTGCAAAGAACAAAACGAAATATAATTGTATATACATATATATATTTGTTTTACATAATAATTAAAACTATAAACATGACACATGAGAACAAGAGAAAAAAACTAAAAATATTACATCTACTCGTTCTGAAATTCACCTCCATCACTGATAAAACAATCAACTGAGCAGTAGCCCTCAAAATCTTTGAAGGAATAAAACCCACGCAGGACTCCCCTTCTGCCATTGCCAACATACCCAGGTGGGCAGTCTTTAAATATTTCATGGCACCGTAGGCACTGGGTCAGTGAATAAGGCACCCAGAACTTCTCTTTGTATTGTCCAGAAAATGCACTCCAGTTAACGACACCTAATTTACATAAAAGAACAAACAATATTTAAACAATATTAAATCATTTTAAATTAAGTCAAAAAAAAGAGTCATACAAGGAAAATATTTTAAAATGTATTTTAAAATGTATTATAGGATGGTGTTAGGAAAAGAGTGTTATTTGCTTTGTCTGTAAATTACCAAAGAGATTTAATTCATAAACAACATTAACAATAAGCTTAATTTAAAAAAGTTTGTCAAGTCAAAATTTATGTTAGCTTGGCTTGAGAAAGCATAGCATAAAAGTTTGAAGATTTTTTTTTTTTAATTTGAATGTTTTACAGTTGAGGGCAATACAGTCTATCATAAAAAAAATAATAATAATGAAAAAAAAAGACATAGATGAGAGGAGACAGACAGACAAATAGACAGACACTCAAATACTTTTTACTCACTACATGTTAAAATGTTCATTTTGTCAATTTAATACTGTTTTTCATTTATTTTGCACGTGTCAGTATACTATACAACTCTGGGAAAATATTGGTTTATTTATAAAGAATAATATCCAGGCGAGATGTACCTATTACTTTTAAAGAACTAATTTTGATTATGATTCTGACTCAACTAAAAGGAATGCTTGTTTTGTTATAAATTTAATTTATTTTCTTTGTAAATTGTATATTCATAAATGCAAGTTTCCTAACAACAAACCACTTTTTTTTTTTTTTTTAATTTATTTAAATACTATTTCTTTGTCACAGAATAAGAAAGCTAGAAGAACTATTTCATTTTGTTGAAACTTTGGGTGAGGTGTCTCACCCTCAAGTTTTTATGTTTTTGTCATAAAAAAAATGATCACTGTTATCAGTTTGGTTTTTTGGAGGCACCATGCATAAAATGGGATGCAGACACTGAAAATATACTGTATGTAGTCAATTTAACTTAATACTACTTTATTGGCTTAAATATTCCACAGGCAGAATTGCCAAAGCAACAGAAAAATGTCCATAATTATACTAAATAAACACGAATCATGACAGAGGAAAGGATAAAATAAGAAACATATAAGGTGCAGAGTAATGTTAAAATATACACAGTGAAATAAAGTGCAACAATCTTAATACCTTGTATATAATACTACACAAATATTACAAAATAAACTAAAGACATGGTTAAAATCATCGATTTGTACATATTACTGTTTTTTCCCCTTCTTTTTTTTCACCTTGGCTCTTTTAATAGGCTACTTTTACATTTTATAAGAGTATTATGTTAAGTATGCGCATGCGTTTTAATGACGCATTACGTCACACACAACGCGAAAACGTCTAACGTCACCACGCTATGCAAATTACACAGGCAGACCATACGTCACTTTGCGCATGCGCGGTAAACACATACGTGACGTAGTACCTGACGTCACCGCGCTACAGTCTGCAGCGAGGGGTGTCTCCTAAGATATGCAGTTATATGTAGTAATTCCTCCCATCCAAAAGACGGCGTGTGTAAAATCGAACATGAAGTGTGTGCGCATCGTGTAGTACTTCTGCTTCAGCGCATGCGCAACCACGCCACATGGTTTGATTAGAAGCAAGTTCCAGGATTTTTAAGATGGGTGCCACTTAATAAAACGTGAGATATTGTAGCATAGATTTTCGTTTTAAACACAAGATCGGTTTCCACTCTCGGCTTGGATTAGTTGTACCGTCCTTAAAAATGGTGAAAACAAAGGTAAGTCTTTAACTTGCATCTGGAGTTAACGTTAACTGTGTGTAGTGTGGTTTATGAAGCACAACTAAGTCCGTCTGTCTTTATCGTTGCAAAATCTTAATACTTATTACTTAATACGAAATTCGGTTTTGTAATAAATATGTGTATTTGTCTAACGCTTGACAAAATGATGTATAAGAAAAGTTCAGCTTTATGCGATAAGCGATACACATTGAAGGGAATAAGTTCGATAAGCTATTTTTGAGCTTTTCTATTTTTGAATTTAATTCATGTAGAACCAAAAGAAAGCCGGTGAGGCTGCCAGTCGTGTGGCCGAGGAGACCTACTCCACTGTGCCGCACACCTTCGTGTTTCATCGTGGACAGATCGGCAAAAACGTCGGTGAGCTGGTGTTAGACATGAGAAGAGTCATGGAGCCCTTCACTGCCAGATCTTTAAAGGTGCGTCTCACGATTACTGCTGCTCAACTCTGCGCTCATTTCAAGTGGGGTTCACATACTGACATCATGTTTTGCAGGTGCGGAAGAAAAACGTCTTGAAAGATTTTGTTGCAGTGGCTGGACCATTAGGAATCACGCATTTCTCAATATTTACCAAAACAGAAAATACTATAAATATGGTGAGTATGCAGTTGAGGTTCCCCCTTGTGGAATCTTCAAAATGTTAATTAGTTTACCAAAATGCATGCTATTTGGTATTTAGTACTGACCTGAAAGACATACTTCACATAAAAGGTGTTTACATTAAGTCCACAAGATAAAATATTCAAATGACCCAGTTTAAAAGTTTACATTCTCTTGATTTGTAATACTGTGTTGTTACCTGAATGATCCACAGCAGTGTTTTTTTCTTTAGTGTTAGTTGTTCACGAGTGCCTTGTTTGTCCTGAACGGTTGAACTGCCAGCTGTTCTTTAGAAAAATCTTTGTTTTTTTCAGCATTTTTGTGTATTTGGACCATTTCAACAATGACTGTATGATTTTGAGATGAATCTTTTCACACTGAGGACAACTGAGGGACTTGTATGCAACTATTACAGAAAGTTCAAACGTTCACTGATGCTCAGGAAAGAAACGCGATACATTAAGAACCTTTTGAATTTGAAGATCAGGGAAAATTTAACTTATTTTGTCTTCTGGGAAACATGTTGATTCTGAAGGGCAGTACCAAATGGAAAAAAAAACAATATTTAGGCAAAAAAAAAAAAAAGAAAAATGTACACATTCCCAATAGCACACATATGTCTGCAAGATGTCTGTTAAAGATCTCTTAATCCGGAAAGCATCTGCTGTGTACAAATATCGGACAGACGTCTATAAGATGTGAGTTCTACCAAAGTCCCTTTAAGGCAAGTCATGTCACTCGGCGGCCATCTTTGAAACGCCTCTCTGGCATACAAGTGCAGCTCCTATCTGTTTGAATGGGGAAACATCAAATTCTCCAAAACTGTTCACCAAGCTTACGATTAAATTTCATATTTTAAATCTCCAAAGAAATCCAACAAGAACTGCCTCATAAATATGGTTCCTTGTGCTCCAATAGCGTGAAAAAACGCTTATTTTTCCGGCTAGATGAGCCAGTGCGCATGCGCAGTACTGAGCGCACGTCTTAGAGCGCCGATTGTTTCTATAGCAACCGGGACTTCTAATGGCAGCTGCAGTGACGCGCTGACTTTTCTAATCAACGATTGGCTCTTTCACTAAGAAGGCGGGGCTTCGCTGCCATAATGAGCGTTCCATTTTTCCCCATTCAAAACTACACGAGTGACATGTCTTGGGTGTTCTATAGTCTTTGGTTCTACATACATTCTAAATAGGGCTGGGCGATTTTTTTTTCGATTTTTGAATTCGAATTTATGTTTTAAGACGATTACATTTTTTATAAAATCGAGGTATTGCGATTTTTTTTTAAATAAAAATATTAGATACATTGTAATTGCACCAATGGCAGAATAATTAAGAGGCAATATTGTCCGACCACATGATGGCGCGCCTAATTAACCGCTGTATTCAGAACGGAAAACAAATAGCGCGTTCTGGTAAAAATAACGCGAGTCACTTAGGGAACATGTTTAGCTGCTTGCTAGCAAGTTAGCCTGTTACATCACAGTACATGCAATTTCACTTACCACATAGACAGAGTAGAGAGATGATTGATGACAATGGCGAATTATTTGCATATCAGGGCCTTAGAGTGCGACCTAATTTCTCAATGGTGCGACTAAAAAGAATCTTAGGTCGCACCGGTGCGACCAGCCGTTCAAGGGCAAAAAAAAAAGCTACTACGTGCAACTATGAAAAAAATATTTAGGAGCACCATGTGCGACTGACCCGACCAGCATATTTGTGTTTGCGCTGCGTGGAGCCTCAAAGGTTTCTATGTGTTTTGCATGTTGACTAATGTATCTCAAATGTAGAGAGAGTGTAAATAAGAGACTGAATGGGCAGTAGCTTTGTTTATTATAATAGAGCTTTGTGAGATTGCCAACTAAGATGAGTGACAGCTTTTAATCATTTTTATCTCGTTTGTAAACGAGATATTGATTTATTGTAACGGTTAAATAAACGAAGTTATTATTAAGTGACTTACATTGTCTGACTATGAGACTATTGCCTGATTTTGCTCTATTTCGTCATCAAAAGTAGTCTGAAACAAGTCACAACTGAGCCGCTGCGCATCTCCACTCAAACACAGCGGTGTGTCGTTTATGAATGAATGTGCGTTTTTAAACGAATCTAGTGAAATGATTCAATTTCCCATTCAAACAGAGAGTCACTTGCTTTATTACTGAATGAACCATCCGTTCAAATGAATGAAATGATTCAGTAATTAAATCAGTGTCTTACCACCACCTGCTGGCAGATCGTTTCAGTTATTTAAATCATTTAATATTTCTGTGTTCAAAATTGTATACAATATAAGTGCAAGAGAAAAGCATGGAAATGTATATTTTCCTCCCATCTCATATTTATTTGTCTTACAAACATTTACTGTGTCTGGTATGATAAGAATGGGGCCTGGTGGAAAGCGATCACTGATGCAGTTGCAATGTATATTGCAAAATATATGGTGCCCATATATTGTGGAAAAGCTGGGGTTTCTTTACACACTAAAAGTAGTAGGGGGGGGGGGGGGGTCTATTTAAATCATAAATCGGATTTTTTGTGAAAAAATCAGGGATTTTATTTTTAGGCCATGTCGCCCAGCCCTAATTCTAAACATAAACATTTTAAAGACATCTAATATAAGTCTATTTGACATCTGATAGGAGATGTCCTATAGATGTATTGCAGATGACCCATTTGCTCTTAATGCATCGTTTTTCCTTCTGAATCTTCAGAGAGCATTTGAACCTTCTGTAATAGTTGCATATGAGTCCCTCAGTTGTCCTCCGTCTGAAATGGTGGATCTCAAAATCATACAGTCATTATCAAAAAGGGTTCAAATACCCAAAAATGCAGAAAAAAAATGGTGGGACCTAAAGAGTATTTCTATAGACCAGCAGGCACTGTAACTGTTCAGGGCAAACAAGGGAAAACTATAACTAAACAAAAAAGGTAACAACACAGTATTAAGTATCAAGGGTATATAAAATTTCTCTTGTAGACTATATGTAAATCAAATTTCTTTTATGTGAAATATCTTTTTCAGGTCAGTACTTAACAAAAAAATAACATGCATTTTGTACGATCCCTATTATTTTGGTCAAATAATTAACATTTTGCAGATTCTGCAAGGTGTATGTAAACTTTAGATCTCAACAATATTTGTATTTATTCACCCTTAATTTGTTCTAAACCCGTTTAAGTTTTTTTTGTTCTGTTGAGCACAAAAGATATTTTAAAGAATGTTTGTAACAAAACATCCAACTGTCTTCAAATATATTAACTACTCTTTCTTTCTCCACAGAGGCTTGCACGTCTTCCCAAAGGTCCAACATTATATTTCCGTGTCGCAAAGGTATGTAACTGTACAACTTTTGACGAGTCTTTGATTTGATTTCTCAGATCTGAAGGCACAAATGTTGACGTTTTAGTATTTTAACTGTTAAGTAATACATTTTCAGAGTAAACATGCTGACTAGATTCACTTTCCGATTGATTATATTATAAACATTTTTGTAAATGGCTTTAAAAAAATATTGTCTGTTTATTCCAGTACACCCTCATCAAAGATGTAGTTTCATCTTTAAAGAGGCACAGGATGCATGAACAGCAGTTTTCCCATCATCCTTTGCTAGTGCTGAATAATTTTGGCATCGAGGGCATGCATGTCAAGCTGATGGCCACCATGTTCCAGAACATGTTTCCTTCGATCAATGTACACAAGGTAATTCACTTGCACAGGACTGTAAAACGTTTCTCTGCGTATGATGCAAGTATAGTCTTCTGAGATCTCTGATGTGCACATCCAGCTGATGTTGTTGTCTTGATGGTGAGAAGATATGAAGGATTGTGCAAGTTATGATCATTTAAAACTTGTTTTTCAGCTCAACCTTAACAGCATAAAAAGATGCGTGCTGTTAAATTATGATCCTGTGTCACAGGAGGTAGAGTTTCGTCATTAGTAAGTACCATAGCTTGGTTTTGTTTTCTTGTCATCAAATTAAAGATGCAACTTTACTTTATGCAAACATGACTTTCCTGTGATTATTGAAGTAAACGTACTGATGCATCCTCAAACACATTGCTCTTTCATAAGGTTTCTTAAAATATCCGCTAACCCTTTCCATGTCCTCCTGTAGTAGCTTGAAGGTGGTGCCTGTGGGCATGAGTCGAGGGGTGAAGAAGCTCATGCAGGAGAGGTTTCCCAACATGAGCAAGCTGGAGGACATCAGTGAGCTCCTAATGAAGTTAGTCTTCCACAAGCTGGAGATCATTCACATATTTGATGCATATGATGAAATGTATTCTGATTAAAGCAACAGTGGTGTTTCAAAGTCACACTTTGCACTTTCTGCAGAGGTGTCAACCTTTCAGAGAGCGAGGCAGAGCAGGACGGGGACCACAACATCACAGAGTTGCCTCAGGTGTACTCTGGTCGTGGAAACATGGCCTCGCAGCAAAGCGCAGTTCGGCTAACTGAGGTGAGAAAACCTATTATGCTAGGCTTTTAAAACTCAGCAGTTACTCACCCTCATGTCGTTCCAAACCTTGAAGACCTTAGTTCATCTTCAGAACACAAATTAAGATATTTTTAATTTAATCTGGACCTTGAACATGGTAATTACCTTGCAAGGTCAGGTTTGGAACCACATGAGGTTGACTAACTAATGACAATTTTCATTTTTGGGTGACCCAAGCCTTTAACAGTTTGTGTCTATTGGAACATGATGGTTGTCTGTTCTGTTACAGATTGGTCCCAGAATGACTTTGCAGTTGGTCAAGATAGTAGAAGGCATGGGGGAAGGAAAAGTGCTTTATCACTCCTTCGGTAAGTACAGCTTTGTGTAAGAAATTTAGACGCCCAACCTAGGTATTATTGAGTGTATCACTAAGCTAGTACAAAATGTGCTCTGTCTGCAGTCTCGAAAACAGAGGAAGAGATTCTGGAGATGCTGAAGAGGAAGGAGGCCCGTCTGAAGGAGAAGGAAGAACGGAAGAGAAAGCAAGAACAAAACATTGCCCTAAAAAAAGAAAAACGAGATCAGAATAAGTGAGTAGATCTGCTCCTCTAGTGGTGATGAAGAGCTGGATGTGGTACAGGCTATTGGTTAGAAAACCAGACACAAATAACACGTGTTAACCATGAAGAGTCGTCTTTTCCGCAGAAGTAAATGTTACAGCATCTTTTCACACTGAGGACAACTGAGGTACTCAGAAGGTTTTTACAGAAGGTTCAAATGCTCACTGATGCTTCAGAAGGAAAAACAATGCATTTACAGCCGAGGGTAAAAACTTCTTGAGTTTGAAGATCAGGGTAAATTTGACTCATTTTGTCTTCTGGGAAACATAAGTATCTTCTGCTGCTTCTAAAGGGCAGTACTAAATGGGGGAAAAAAAAGGTATTTAGGCAGAATAGGAAAAACGTACACTTTTATTCTGTTCAAAAGTTTTATGCATCGCTTTTCCTTTTAGAGCTTCAGTGAGTATTTGAACCTTCTGTAATAGTTCCATATGAGTCCTTCAGTTGTCCTCAGTGTAAAAATATGGATCTCAAAATCACACAGTCATTGTTGGAAAGGGTTCAAACACACAATACATGTTAACAATGGAGAGTCATTGTTTCCGCAGAAGTAAATGTTACAGAATTTGGTAATGGTGTTTTGAGATGGGTATTCTGTATTTTTGTTAGATGGTTGCTGCTCATTACTTAAAAAACAATCTCCTCTGATAAAAAGCTTTAAAGGGATCGTTCACCCCCCAAAAAATATTCTGTCATGAATTACTCACACTTATGTTGCTCCAAACCTGTAAGATCTTTGTTCATCTTCAGAACACAAATTAAGATATTTTTGATGAAATCGGAGAGCTTTCTGCCCCTGTGTAGACGGCAACACAAATACCATGTTTAAGGCCCAGAAAGGTAAGTAAGGACATCATTAAAATGGTCCATGTGACATCAGTGCAGGGTTCGCACTAGGTGCTTAGAGTACTTGAATTTGACTTTTTGAAATTTAAAGCCTGGAAAACCTTTGAAAATGGCAATATTCCTGAAGAGGTACTTAAAAAGTGCTTGAAGAGAAACAGATGAACCAACTCAAATTGAATCATTTATGCTGGATCTGCTCCAATTAATTCAAGCACTGAGCTTTTTGAAACTCTGAATCAGTTAAACCAAGGCATCTCAAAATGATGTGGAACTTCATGTATCCCGAATCATTTGATTTAGATCAAAACGGGTTTGTGAATCATTTAGCGAATTAAATGATTAAATCAAATGATTGGCATTGTGCAATTTGTCCCGATCTATATGTAATGATCTGCGATAAGCAAAGTTTTGATGTAAGCCAAATGATTCCCAAAATGCGTTTTTTTTTTTTTTTTTTTTTTTTTAAGTCCCGATCAAAGTCAAATTACTTGCAAATGACTTTGTAAAATCATTTATAGAACTTAAAAGAGAAGACATTGTTTGATAAGTGAGATCTTTTATTCCTTGAAGTCCTTGAAAATCAATTGAAATCATTAAAAAGTCCCTGTCAGTAGTTCAACTGATGTTTTATGAAGCTGGTAGTTGCGTTGCTGTCAATGCAGGGTCAAAAAAAACTCTTGAATTTGATCAAAAATATCTTATGTTTTGAATATGAACAAAGGTCTTACGGGTTTGGAATGACATGAGGGAGAGAAATGACCTACAGTTTATTTTTGGGTGAACTATCCCTTTAAAACCTTTTAAACAAAATAAATTGTATGCCGTTTAAATTTTTTTTTAGGTTTTGTTTGTTGCCAAAAAAACAAAGCATCTTTTTAAATTTAATTTGTGTTGTATCCGGTCCTAAAATATTTAAATTTCTTCAAGGAAAAGAAGCTTGGAGGGCATCAAGAGAAAGCGGCAGCAGGAAGGGCAGGAGTCAGATGATGAAGTGGAGGATCCTGGGAAACAGGAGGACCAGGCTCCAGCGGAGGATTCTGAGGACGAAGCAGAGTATTACAGACAGGCTGTGGGGGAGGAACCAGATGAAGGTATCGCATCATACCAAATTATTTGTGTAGTTTTACTTTTGCAATCTGCACTGGTTCAAATATGTTTTTCAACTCCACAGAAATGTTTCCTGGTGCAAAAAGGAAGCGTGGTCCTGGAAAGTCTCCAAAGCCCTTTAAAAAGAGGAAGCTGTCACCGGGTAAAGGCCCTCCTCATGACAAAAAGAGTTTTAAGTCGTCTGATAGGGGATATAAAGATGGCAGAAAGCCAAAGCGGTTTGGGGATAGAAAACCGCTAGAGGGGAGAAACAGGTTTAGGAAGAGCGAAGGTGGCAAAAAGTTTGGCCCAAAAGGAGGAAAAGGAAATGGATTTGGAGGGCAGAAAAAAGGAGAATCTGGTAAGAGGTTTGGCGGACAGAAAACGTTTAAAGGACGTGCTGTTATGAAACGACAGAAAGGTGCTGGCGGAAAAAAGGACTTCAAACACAAGAAAGGAAAAAGCTGAAGGAACTGAAAGCATCTAAATTGCTGAACCACAAGATGGAACTGTTGCTTCACTCATGCGTCATGTAATACATGACTGATGTATCACCGCCACTCAAAATCATCAGCAGATCAATGCTGCTTTGCATCAGACTTGTTCCTTGTATAAATGTTCATAGATTTGGATACATTTGACCAATAAATCTTTTCAAACCATCAAGCGGCTTGTGTTGCAATCATCTAGATGTTTTCAATGTCACGTGTGCTTGCCTGCGTGATTTCGCCCATCGGTCTGTTTTTTGAAAAAGTGCACTTCTTGCATGAGACAGGAAGTTTGGTAGCATTTCATGGGTGACTGACGGAGTATTTAGTCAAGCAGACATACTTGGTAAGTTTCAACTTGTTTTATTATTTGGCACTTCTTTTTTTTTTGTTCGTTTAGAGAATGAGTTTAATAAACTCGTAAACAGTTTAAAAAAGGGTCTATTGGTGTGGTCCACGTGTAGAAGTTGCTGGGAATAGGTATGTCAAGGTGTGCTAACATAGTATTAAATGTATCTTTTGAGTGAAATATACTGTAATTGATATTTAACTTTGGCTTTAATCAGTTGAATACATTAGGGTATTTGTGCTTGTTGAAATACTTTGCTTTTATAATAAACTAGTTTTGAATGCTTAGCAATTATGTTTCCAAATGTGATTTTAAAATTGCTGTAAATTCTGAAACTTATTAACTTGCATGTTAAAATAAGTTACATTACTGTTCGCAAAAAAGGTAAATACATACTTCATCTCAATATCATAAACATTTGTGGATGTAAAATTGTTATTTAGTGATTATAAGTTTATAAATCACTTATTTTACAGTGCTCAGTTCACGCTTTACTTTCTGTTTTCAGTCTTAAGACTGTTAAACGTTGCAGGTGTGACTTCCTGCAGGCAGAACTGTAAGGTGTTTGTGCTCTGTAAAACCTCTGAATTATGAGGCAACTGAGCAGAAGACCATTTTTTTTATCACTGTCTTTTTGATTGTCAAGTATTTTGCCAGATTATTTAATGTTTTCAGCAACTACTTCAAACTACTTACTGTTTTAAGAATATTTTACTTACCCCACACTGTAAAAAGTTTACACCAGATTCAACTTAAAAACCTAAGTTCAGCAGCTGCCTTAAAATTAAGTTAAATCAGCTTAAAACTACAGGTCATTTTAACAACAATGAGTTGATTTAACTTGTGAGTTGAAATGACTTAAGCTGGTTTAACTTAAAATTTTAAGGCAGCTGCTAAACTTAAGTTTTTAAGCTGAAACTTGTGAGAACATTTTACAGTGCGTTGGCAGATAATTCTATTTGTTTTTAGTAAAATGCACTTATTTTTTTTCCCCATGGAAAAATGACTAAAAATCTTATGTCATTTAGCTCATCTAGCAAATGTATCTTAATTTAAGAACTTTTAGGTATTTTGACTAGAAACGAGACAAAAATGCTAAGTAAGATGAGCCTTTTTTGCAGTGTAGATGATGAAATAGTTTTTAGGATACATGGTATAAAAGAAAGCAAGAGCTGAATCACAGACGGCTAACAATTCATAAACATTAATTAATGACGACTTTTTCCAACTTAAAATCCTTAAAAAACTGATAAATAGATATTGTCAAAGTATTAAGTTATTAATGTTTGCAATTTCTATTTGTTTTTGACGCACCGTGACACATTTAGCGGAATCAAGTGTCAGCTGCTAAGCGACTGAATGCCAGTGGGCTGGGCCTATTGTGAGAAGATGACTATTCACTGATGTCTTGCCCTGGAGGCGGTGTTTATGCAAATGTTTGT
Organism: Garra rufa; assembly: GCF_049309525.1. Classification (NCBI taxonomy): domain Eukaryota; kingdom Metazoa; phylum Chordata; class Actinopteri; order Cypriniformes; family Cyprinidae; genus Garra; species Garra rufa. The sequence goes on from NC_133361.1 coordinate 27,225,435, forward strand.
GCCTGGGTGACGTCACCTTGGACCTCAGATCCAAACGAGCCGTTTTTGGAGCTTGATTAAATAAATGCTTTGTTTTTGAGGATGTTTAAGCTATGAAACTTGCAGGATGTATTAATGGTATGAAGATGTCTTATATGCCAAAAGATCAAGGCAAATTTGACCCTTTCTGACTGCTGTTTATCATGACGTTTTTAATGGAACCAATATTTATTAATTAAAATCCATGTAAAAGCAATATTAAATTAAATTTTATTAAAGCAGAAGTTCACTTCCAGATCTAAAATTTATAGTTAATGTACTCACCCCCTTGTTATCCAAGATGTTCATGTCTGTTTTTCTTCAGTCGATAAGAAATTATGTTTTTGAGGAAAACATTTCAGGATTTCTCTTCATATAATGGACTTCTATGGTGCCCATGAGTTAGAACTTCCAAAAAGCAGTTTAAATGCGGCTTAAAAATGGCTCTATATGATCCCAGCCAGACCCAGCTCCAGAACTAGATCACTGCTTCTTAAATTAGTGAGGGTTATAAGTTATAAGATAGGCTACGTTATGAACAATGAAGTTCAAATATCTCTTATTTACTGCATTGTTATAATGAGATGATTTGTGCTGAACACAACCTTACCTCAACAAAACTCTGGTGATTTGAGCGGTAAGTGGATTCTAATTTAAGGAAGGGAAGAGGAAGAAGGGTCTTATCTAACGAAACTTTCAGTCATTTTCTATCACTTGTCTAGCTCTGCGTAAACTCTTTCTATTCTGGTTCAATACAGTTAGGGTAGGTTGGAAAAACTCCTGTCTCGTTTTCTTCTCCAACTTTAAAATCATCCTACATCCCTGTAGAAGTGCCAACCTAGTGTTTACAAAGTGAACATGCAAATTTAGCTAGATAAGGCCCTTCAGCTAGGATTGTTTAGAGCCCTTTGAAGCTGCATTGAAACTGCATTTTGGAAGTTCAAACTCATGGGCACCATTGAAGTCCACTATATGGAGAGAAATCCTGAAATGTTTTCCTCAAAAAACATAATTTCTTATGACTGAAGAAAGAACATCTTGGATGACAAGGGGGTGAGTAAATTATCTGTACATTTTTGTTCTGGAAGTGGAACTTCAACTTTAAAGGGTTTAGGCTAGAAGGGATACAGCTCTGGCTGCTGGGCAATTGCAACACACTGGGACTGCTAACCAATCACAAAACATTTTGTTTTTCGGGAGGCGGACCTTCATCAAACCAGGAACTAATCAATCAATTTGTGCCAGCCTGGGGAGAAAGCTATTGTTATACTGTAAATTATGTGAAAAATAATGCGTTTTTTGAACCACCAAGCATGAGAGCATGTTCTAGTGCACCCCAAAACAAAATAAAGATTTTGTAAAAGAGCATAATAAACCCCTTTAACCACAATTTGAATGATTAAAAAACACCAAAATCTTGAAAAAACAAGCAGTATTCTCCGCTCTCAACCGCTGGGGGCATGTCCAAGAGCCATAATTCAGTACTACATAGTTCAAAGTCTTTGTAACATGTTTTCAGCAATACATTTCTAACATTTATAATGTGTTTAGAAGCAACTCTTTTAATTGCCTTTACATGGACTTTATGGCCCAGTTTCACAGAGAGGGCTTAGGCTAAGCCAGGATTAGGCCATAGTTCAATTAGGACATTTAAGTAACTTTTATAAACATGCTTAAAAAAACATTACTGGTGTGCATCTTGAGACAAAACAAAGGCCCTGATATATTTTAAGATCAGCCAGTGCAAGTTTCTTTCAGTTGAAACAGCTCAGACTTACATTTTAGTCTAGGACTAGGCTTAAGCCTTGTTTGTGAAACTGGGGGTATGAGTCTAAAGGAGTTGTATTACCAACACTGCACAAGTTGTGCATTTTACCAAACCACAAAGCAAAAACTTCAACCTGTATGTTTATATAAAAAGCTTCTCAGTATTACACAAGATGTAAGATGAAAAGCCTGAGATAAGCAGCAATGTGGTTATGGTAAATTGTGTTTCCGATTGCTAAACCGTTTAAAAAAGATGCAAATCAGTAGTTTAGAAAAAAAAGTTTTCACGTGATCTGCTTGGATTCGCAAGGTGTTTCCAAAAAAGTTCATTTAAGATTGACGCTACCAACTTTTGTTTTTATTTTTCAGGGGTCGGAGAACACTGGAAACAATGTGCAACAACGATACATACGAGTTTCAAATCAGACTTCTCCCCCCAATGTATGGCATTGAGATGTGTGTGGCACTTGTAGGGAATATCTTTGCCCTGTGGCTCCTGGTGACCAGAGAGAGGCAGAACTGGCACACCGGAGTAGTGTTCTCCTGTAACCTGGCCATCTGTGACATTCTTTATGTCCTGACCTTGCCTTTGCTCATCGTTTACTATGCCAATGGGAAGAAGTGGACCTTTGGAAATGCTGCATGCAAAATCGAACGCTTCCTCTTTAACTGCAACCTCTACGGCAGCATTTTCTTCATCATGTGCATCAGCGTCAACAGATACCTTGCCATAGTTTTCCCCTTCTTCACCCGGAGCTATGTACGCCCTAAACACGCAAAGATCGCAAGCGTGCTGACGTGGTTCATCGTGATCATCGCTGCATCGCCAGTCCTCAAATTTGCTGGAACTGAATTTACACAAAACAACACTCTTTGTATCTCATGTCATGATGAAACCCTGATAAAACCCCATTTTAAGTACACCCTATTTCTTACGGCTGTAGGATGCATGATTCCTATGTTGGTTACCTTTGCATCGTATTTGGGTGTAATTTGGACCGTTCTGAAAAATAAAAACATAACCACACTAGAAAAGAGGAAGGTAGCTCTGATGGTGGCTCTGGTCTGCATCCTTTACGGCACCTCATTTGTGCCCTATCACTTTCTGCAGACGTACCATAATTATCTAAAGTCGATTAAGTTTAAGGACTGCTTGGTGTATAATTCATATCAAGTGTCAAAAGGCCTGGCCACCCTAAATATGTGCTTACATCCGCTTCTATACATGGCTGTGTTTGACAGCATACGGACAGCTTGCTGCGGAAAGAACTCAGATGACTAACCTTCATACATACAGTATCTTGGCCAAAACATCACACTGTGGCTTCCTGGATGTAAATTAAGCGTAGTGTTTCTGTTAATGCTTGTATTCTGCTCCTGTGCATCTGCAAACCACAAACCAGTTGTGTCATTTCTGTGTTCAAAAGCAAACAAGAATGTATCTGACAGTAAAAACTGACCTGTACGTAATGTATTTGAAGCTGCAAAAATGCAATGAAAGATATTTAAGAAAAGACTGGCTCTGTTTTTTTTGTTTTTTTTTTACTTTGTTTGTGTTTGTGAGCCTAATAGATCATATTAAAGCTAATTTCTTGTTAATTTATTATTTAGCGAAGTACCCTAATGAAAATTAACCATGGTTTTACTGTAGCAAAAGTTTAGTAACTATGTTTTTTGGTGTATTGATTGCCAGTTTTACTACAAATTCCATGGTTACACTATGGTTGGTGCAGCAAAACCATGGTTCATTTGTATTTGTGTTTACCATGGTTTAAATATAGTAACCTTGGTTTTTTGGTTTCATTTGTAGTTAAACCATGGTTAATTTTTGTAAGGGTACTTATTTTTCAAAATGGTGGCTTTGGTGTAGTGATATAAAATATTACTTTCATTGTACTTCACAATCTGTGTTTTTAAAGACTGTTCAAAAGTAAAAGAAACCATAAGAGAAAACTAGACGGTTAAAAGGAATAGAGAAATTATCCAGAGAATGAAACAACATAAATAACATTAGTGCTATAAAGGTGTAATGCATGACTAAAGTTAAGTCAAGTTTGTTCTCGATTTCACAATAGATATTTGTTAAAAGCAGCTTTTAACAAAGACAAGTAAATATTAGCTAGTTACTAGTAATTACATTTAATAAATTATTTAATTCAAGATTGTTTAAGTTAAACTAATGGAACCTTATTGTAAAGTGTTACTGATTGAACTAAAATGTTTTATGTTATATTCAATACAAAAGTAACCTTTGTAACCATAATTAATTCCAAAAAATTGCAACAGTTTACTGCAATTGAAAAACCCCCATTATATATTAATATAAATAACCTCACAATTCTGGTTTGCATCTAATGGAAGAAGCTGCGGTTACTTTGACATTTGTGACCCTGGACCACAAAACCAGTAGCTTAGTAGTCAAGTCAAGTCACCTTTATTTATATAGCGCTTTTAACAATACAGATTGTGTCAAAGCAACTGCACAGTATTTAAACAGCACAATAGTGTGTAAGTAACGCATTATTGTAAATAATTTTCAGTTAAAGGCAGTTCATCAATGAATTCAGTGATATCATCATCCAGTTTAGTTCAAATAGTATACGATATCGCTGGAAAGTGTCCCCAACTAAGCAAGCCAGAGGCGTCAGCGGCAAGGAACCAAAACTCCACAGGTGACAGATCGTCAGGATCCCGTGGTTGCGTCTGCCTCCCGAACAGTGTTAGGTAGATTGTTCCAGAGTTTAGGTGCTAGATAAGAAAATGATCTGCCACCGGCAGTTGATTTTGATATTCTAGGTATTATCAAATTGCTGGAATTTTGAGAACGCAGCGGACGTGAGGGACTACAATGCGATAGAAGCTCGTTCAAGTACTGAGGAGCTAAACCATTGAGGGCTTTATAAGTAATTAGCAAGATTTTAAAATCTATACAATGTTTTATAGGGAGCCAGTGCAGTGTTGACAGAACCGGGCTAATATGGTCATACTTTCTAGGTCTAGTAAGAACTCTAGCTGCTGCATTTTGGACCAGCTGGAGTTTGTTTATTAAGCGTGCAGAACAACCACCCAATAAAGCATTACAATAATCTACCCTTGAGGTCATGAACGCATGAATTAATGTTTCAGCATTTGACATTGATAGCATCGTAATTTCGATATATTTTTAAGATGGAAAAATGCGGTTTTGCAAATGCTAGAAATGTGGCTTTCAAAGGAGAGATTGCTATCGAAAAGGACGCCTAGGTTCCTAACTGATGATGACGAATTTACAGAGCAGCCATCTAGTGTTAGACTGTGTTTTAGGTCATTACTTGTGGAGGTTTTAGGTCCAATAATTAACACCTCTGTTTTTTCAGAATTTAACAGTAAGAAGTTATTCACCATCCAGTTTTTAATATCAGCTATGCATTCTGTTAGTTTTTCGAATTGATATGTTTTGCCGGGCTGCGAAGAAATATAGAGCTGAGTATCCTCAGCGTAACAATGAAAGCTAACACCATGTTTCCTGATGATATCTCCCAAGGGTAACATGTAAAGTGTAAAAAGTAATGGCCCTAGTACTGAGCCTTGAGGTACTCCATACTGCACTTGCGATTTAAATGATACCTCTTCATTTATTGCCACAAACTGATGACGGTCTGATAAGTACGATTTGAACCATGCCAGTGCACAACCATTAATGCCTACATAATATTCAAGTCTGTTTAAAAGAATGTTGTGGTCAATAGTATCAAACGCAGCACTAAGATCCAGTAGCACTAATAGGGAGATGCAACCACGATCGGTTGACAACAGCAGGTCATTTGTAACTCTAATAAGAGCAGTCTCAGTACTATGATACGCTCTAAAACCTGACTGGAAATCCTCACAGATACCATTTTTCTCTAAGAAGGAGCATAATTGTGAGGATACTACCTTTTCTAGTATCTTTGACAGAAAAGGGAGATTCAAAATTGGTCTGTAGTTAATTAATTCATTGGGGTCAAGTTGTGGTTTTTAATGAGTGGCTTAATAACAGCAAGTTTGAAGGTTTTGGGGACATATCCTAATGATAGTGACGAATTAATGATATTTATAAGAGGATCTATGACTTCTGGAAGTACCTCCTTTAGTAGATTAGATGGAATTAGGGTCTAACATGCATGTTGTAGGTTTAGATGATTTAACAAGTTTATACAATTCTTCCTCTCCTATAATAGAGAATGAGTGGAATTGTTCCTCAGGAGATCTACAGCGCATTATCTGATGCGATACTGTAGTGGGCGGCTGTATGGTTACAATTTTATCTCTAATAGTGTCTATTTTGGAGGTAAAGTATGTCATAAAGTCATTACTGCTGTGCTGTTGGGAAATGTCTGCACCTGTTGCTGCTATATTTTTTTAGTTAATTTAACCACAGTATTGAACAAATACCTAGGGTTATGTTTGTTTTCTTCTAAGAGAGACGAAAAGTAATCCGATCTGGCAGTTTTTAATGCTTTTCTATAAGATAAGTTACATTCACGCCAAGCAGTACGAAAAACCTCTAGTTTTGTTTTCCTCCAGCTGCGTTCCATTTTTAGTAGTATGGGTATATTTGTAGCAATAGCCAAAAATACACAGTATGGGTCAAAATTATAAATTTTTCTTTTATGCCAAAAATCTATCAAGTAAGTTAAGGATAATGTTCTATTAAGATATTTTGTACATTTCCTACTGTAAATATATTAAAACTTAATTTCTGATTAATAAAATGCATTGCTAAGAACTTAATTTGGACAACTTTAAGTTTAAAGGCGATTTTTTTCAATATTTATATTTTTTGCACCCTAGATTCCATATTTTCAAATAGTTGTATCTCAGCCAAATATTCTCCTATCCTAACAAACCATACACAAATAGAAAATCTATTTACTTTACAAAGCTTATTTAGCTTTCATCCGATGTTATAATTATTAATTTAAAAGAACTTACCCTTATGACTGGTTTTGTGGTCCTGGGTCACATTTCTGTGGGTAGATATTTATGAGGGCGTTTTTAATCTTCATTATAGCTGCTTTTTGAAGCCGTTCTGGAATGTACTCTAGGCTTATTAGTTTACCTCCATCGTGTTACTTGTCCAATGCTAGCTAAATTCACCACATTTTTACCTCATATTCGTCGTCTAACATTGTCCTCATGGCGGTCCTCCGCACACACAGAGGGCGCTGTATGAGCGTGTCCTCTCATCAACACCAGACCCGGGAAACGCTTCCTGTCGAAGCTAAAGACAACCCGCAAAGATGCCGTCGATCGAATTCGACGAGTAAGTTTTTTTTATATTAATAAAACCATACAGTTTTATTTATGCTTACTCCAACTTAACAGGCGTCTAATATCGTGTGTTTTCGACAGCTCAAAGCCTAGCTGGGCCGATCAGGTGGAGGAAGAGGGAGATGAAGGTACAAGGCCGCAACACAGCCTCACGCACACGCACACGCACACGCACGTGTTTAAACACTTATTAATTAAACTACACTACTCTTATTTTATTAAGCGATATGATAATATACTTAACAGACATATATATACTCTACCTATAGTGTAAGTAACAGTCAGTGAGCGGGATGACAACCTGACAGAGAAAGGCATGGTTCTTTGTGTTGTGGCTAGATATACATAATCTGAAAGATTAATAAATAAGATTTCCATTTATGTAACGTTATTTGTTAGGATAGGATAATATTTGTCTGAGATACAACTATTTGGAAATCTGGAATCTTTAAAGTTAAAATAAAGCTCTTAGCAATGCATATGACTAATCAAAAATTATGTTTTGATATATTTACGGTATGAAATTGACAATGTCTTAACGGCCATGATTTTTAATTAATATCGTAATTTTTTTTATTTATTTTTTTTTTTCCTAAAAGAAAAATGTATAAATTTGACCCATATAAGGTATTGTTGGCTATTGCTACAAATATACCAGTACTAACGTTACTTAAGACCGATTTTGCGGAACAGAATCACATGTGCTATAATATATTACTTTGTTTTATGCTAGACTACACTCAGCTGTAATGTATTATATATCGTGTTGTTATTCTTTGACATATTTCATCGTACTGTTTTGTGCAAGTGTGTATACTATAATGCTAAATTGTACCATATTATGTGATAACAGTTAGACAAAAGAGTTAAAAACAAACAACGAATAGTTTATATAGTGTTGAAAAGAATTAGGACTTAAAATAACTCAATTGGGTTTGTGTTTTAAGCATTAAACATATTGTATAAAAGTAATTATGAGTGTATAAAGAAAACTATTTCAGTTGCTATATTTGGTTATAATTTTTCTGCCATTTTAATCTCTTTTAAGTCACCTTATGTTCTATCATTTTAGTCACCAAGTAGTTTTTACATATTTATTTGAACGTGTGACAATGCAGTTAATGTGAGGTAATTCTACAAGAATTAGAAAAATGTTTATAAAAATGGTTGTTGTTTAAATGCATTCATACTGTGACGCCTAGACATGCCATGTAACTAATCATACTTAATTATTTCTAACAGATCTGTTTACTAGCAACAAAACAGGTTCACTCCCTTCACCAAAAGAGACAGTCAAAGGTAACATCAAGACTGTCACAGAATATAAAATAGATGAAGATGGTCAGAAGTGTAAGGTCAGCAGAGTTCTTCTTAATGTTATAGTACTTGTCAAAAGGTTACGGCAGAATCAGGTTTCATATTTGTTCTTTGCTCCTCTGTTGTTAGATTGTCAGGACGTTCAAAATTGAAACACGGAAGGCCTCCAAAGCAGTTGCCAGAAGAAAGGTACGTCTTGATTTGTCTTTAATATATTGACATCGCCAATAAACATTGTTTATGGATTTTTAGTGGGGATTGATTGATATTTCATCCAACAGAACTGGAAAAAATTTGGCAACTCGGAATACGATCAACCAGGTCCCAATGTTGCCACCACTACAGTGAGTGATGACGTCTTCATGACCTTCATCTCCAGTAAAGAGGTATGATGAACAGTTTTTGCACTGATCCATATGAAAGAAATAGTTTGCTCAAAAATGAAAATGTGCTGGCCACCCTCACTCAGGCCATTAAAGATGCGGATGAGTTTGATTCTTTATCAGAACATACAGTATTTGGAGAAATTTAGCATTACATCACTTGTTCACCAATGGATCCTCTGCAGTGAATGGGTGCCGTCAGAATGAGAGTCCAAATATCGGTCATGTTTGTGATAAATTCATCACTAAGACATTTTTTTTATTTCAAAAGGTTGCTTCTGGCTAAAGTATGAGTAATATTGCTGTCTCCAACTGAAAAAGTGGTATCATCTGATTTAGGAGAGAAATATGCATAGATCAAGCACTGTTTACAAGCTGAACGGTTCTTTAAAAAAAAAAAAAAAAAGTTATTATTATTGATTATAGTCTTGTATCTTGTCTTGTAGTTGGAGTTTTGTGAATTACTTGTGATGTAGGGATGTAACGATAACAAAATCTCACAATATGATAATATCTTGATACAAAGTCCATAGTACAAGATTTATTGCGATTATTAAAAAAAAAAAGACAAATGAAGACTTGGGGGCACTTTGAGAGTTTAAAATTAAGAGCTCCAACCCAAGTTTCTAACTAATAAAATTTAAGTCAGAAAAAAAGTCAGTGAATTGACCTGTACCTGAAATTTAAAGGGGTCTTAACCCTCTTTTTAGTTGTGGTATACTGTCTCAGTCTAAATTACATTCTCACTGGTGTTTTAGGAAGCCAAACGAATTATAATGATAATAATGCTTCTCTCCTAATTTCTGCACTTTCTGCAGCAATTCATACTGCACTTTTATAGAGAGCTTTGTTGATTCATAATGTGAGATTGCGATGAACTAAGATGAATGACAGCTTTTCATAATTTTTAAGGGAGTTTGTAAATGAGATACTGATTTAAGACCACTGGTAAATATCAAGAAGTTAATATTAAGTGACTTACATTGTCTGACTATAACGCTATTGCCTGGTTTTGCTCTATTTCGTTGTTAAATATAGTTTGAAACGAGTCACAATTGAGCCACTGCGCATCTCTATTCATACACAGCGTTTCATACATGTGTTTTTAAAACAGTCACTTGCTTTATTTCTGAATTAATTAGTCGTTCAAACTAATCAAATGAATTATATGATTTAGTAATTAAATCAGTGACTTGCCTCCACCTACTGGCAGATGTAGTTTCATTTTTAAAGTATCTTTTCAGTTATTAATCTCAACATGAATTTATGGATTTGTTTGCACTCGTGCCACCTCTGAGCCTCATTAAACTCATGAAAATACACCTACAAGCCACTTTTGTGTTCTTCTGTGCCACCTCTATAGTACAAATTAATTTTGTTGTTCATTTCATTTGATTGATAACTTATTGTTTTAATTAGAAATGTTAAAAAGCGTAAAATATATAATTGTTGCAAAAATTGACATGAAAGATTATATACTTTTAATAAAGTTAGAAAAACGGTAAAAACTAAATTCCCCTGTAAATCACTTTAAGTCGTCAACTATCACCTCGTAATAGGAAGGCTAATTAATTCTTTTTTTTTTTTTTTTTTTTTTTTTCAGATATTTTGATTATTAGTTATGTGCTCCTAAATTTTTTTATACTGTGCCAAAGCATAATGGCCCAAAACACAACTTCAAAGACCTTTTATGTTAGAATAAGAAGTTTAAATATATTTCAAAACACACTTTTTTGCCCGGAGACCTTTGGTTTTATATGGTTGTGACCACGATATTGATAATACATGTTTTTGTCAGCTGTTTGGACTTTTATTCTGAAGTCACCCGTTCACCAAAAAGGATTAATTTGTGAGCATGATGTACTGCTTTCTTCAACTCTGTTCCAATAAAAGTAACAAACATCTACATTTTGGATGGCCTGATTGAAGGTGAAACTATCGGGAAAGTATTTTTATCATTGTGTTGCCTATTGAGTAAGCATTTGATACTTCAGTCCTAAAAGTGTTTCAGTTCCTTGTTGTACCAATGCCAACTTGAAGTGATTCTCCTGCTTGTTCTACAGGACTTGAATGCTCAAGACCAGGATGAAGATCCCATGAACAAGCTGAAAGGACAGAAGATCGTGTCCTGCCGTATCTGTAAAGGTGATCACTGGACCACTCGTTGTCCATACAAGGACACGCTTGGCCCTATGCAGAAGGAGCTGGCTGAGCAGTTGGGTCTATCCACAGGAGAAAAAGAGAAGGCAGCAGGTACTAAACCTTCATGTTTTCCTGTTAAGCATACTTTGAGCCAAATGTTTTTTTTTTTAATCTAAATACTTTGATTTCTAGAGCCTGAGCCTGCCCAGCCAGTCCAAAGCAAGACAGGGAAGTATGTTCCCCCCAGCTTGCGGGATGGTAGTACGCGCAGAGGAGAGTCCATGCAGCCTAACCGTAGAGGTGCGTGTTTGACATGCAGATCTCAAACACTGTCCTCAATCAAGAGCCTTATAGTAATGTTGATATTTTCTCTGCAGCTGATGATAATGCTACAATCCGTGTGACCAACTTGTCCGAGGACACCAGGGAGACAGATCTGCAGGAGCTTTTCAGGCCTTTTGGCTCCATCTCTAGGATCTATCTGGCCAAGGACAAGAACACAGGCCAGTCTAAGGTGAGAGTTGTGAAACACGATTAAAAGGGATTCATGATCTAATGATAAATAAAGCAAGGAGAAGTTAAAGATTCATGTTGACTCATCTGTTCAATTTAAGAACAAAGCAGGGACATTAGCACAACATTTACCCATATGAGTTAAGAATAGATCATGACTTCTTTTCCCATTACTCCAGGGCTTTGCCTTCATCAGCTTCCACCGCCGTGAGGACGCTGCCAGAGCCATCGCTGGTGTGTCTGGCTTCGGATACGATCATCTCATTCTCAACGTGGAATGGGCCAAGTGAGTCCTCCTGAAACTGAGTCTAAAATAAACAATAGTTATGCTTGCTTTGATCTAATCACATTTTTCTTTGTGTTTCCAGACCCTCGAACAACTGAGAGGTCCATAAATATTCCAGGAGGTCTAGATGCATTCTCCCAATTGTATAAGGCAGTGATCCAAATAAATGCAAATGATAAAACACCCATGCGTTTCACTCTGTGGTTTTATTCTTTAATCTGTCTTTAATTACCTTGTTTTCTAAGTAATTCTGTGAAAGCTGTAAGCAACTCTTTTGCTCAATGTTTTACTCAGAAATAATAGGGAACTAATGAAGAAATCTTGAGGGAGATGTTCTTCTTGGTAAATGTAAAAATGGTATCTTGTAACCATTTTGTTAAGTAGAAGCTACTTTTTATGAATGTGCAAGATTTCCGATTCATTAACTGCTATCATCTTATTCTTCATTGTGGAAGTAAGCCTATGGGCGAGACTTCCAGTTCATTAGCCGCTATAGGAGAATAACAAGGTGCAGTAAATGTAAAACTGTTTGCACTACAAACTAGTGTTCTTAATTAAGACTATACAATAAAGTCATGTCAATTTGCAATATAAAGCAGCAAAATGAGCTGTTTTAGCTAAAAAATAGCTGGATGCAGATGAGACTGGAAGCCAGACCCATAAAATTTACAAATGCCCTCTCCTATGAGGAAAATGTGGATAGGTAAATAACTAAAAGTACAAGTGCAGGAAATGGTAACAAACACCAGTCTGCCAGTCTAAAAAAAAAACTGGAGGCGAATGATATCGGAAGCTTTGCACCTTCAAATTACAAGTGCCCGCTATTATGTTATATATAAGGTGGATAGATGTAGTTTTAAGATAGACTAACATTACTAAAAGGGCAGGACCATACACAGTAGATACGTCTTCAATTCCTGCTGAAAAAAAACCCCAGCTAAAACCAGCCAAAGCTGGTTTTAGAGGGGTTTTGGCCATTTCCTTAGCTGTCCAGGCTGGAAGACCAGCTAAAACCAGCTACTTCGAAAATTAAGCCACCTAAAACTATTCAACCAGCTTAGGCTCTTCCTCACCACCTTTTTCTTACTGTAAGAGTGGATGTGGCCATTTGTAAATTTTGTGAGTCTGGCTTCCAGTCTCATCTGCATCTAGTTATTTTTAGTCGTACAAATCAGCTTGATAATGCTAATTACTGTCTTACCATAATAATGTATTATCTTAATTATGAGCACACTGGTTTGTAGTGCAAACTGTTTACTGCACGTTGTTATTGGCTAATGAACCATAGGCTTACTTCCATGTTAAAAATTAAGATGGACAATGGACAATCAAATAAAAAGCGTTTTTTTTTTTACTACTTACTGAACCAGAAAGTCAATTTTAATGGTGAACAGTGTAAGGTAATATACCAGTACAGTGCCTTGCAAAAGTATTCTTTTTTTTAAAATGTGCTGTTACAGATGGATGTTAAACTGCTTTAAAATTACTTTTTTCCCCCCGCATCAATCTACACTCTAAACTCCATAATGACAGCACAGAACTTTATTAAAAATAAAAAAATAAAATCAAAAGTATTCATACCCTTGTCTGGGACACTTGAAATTTAGCTTAGTAGCATTCATATCGTTTGTAGATGTTACTACACTTCAAGAGAAGTTAACCTGTGGCAAATTCATTTGGAAAGGCACACACGTCTTAATAAAAGGTCTAACAGCTGAAAATACATATCAGAGCAAAAACCAAGCCCTGAGGTCAAAAGAACTGCCTGTAGAGCTCAAAAATTGGTTTGTGTCAAGCCACACATCTGGGGAAGATTTGAAAAAAATATTTTGCTGCATTGAAAGTTGACAGAAGCATGTAGTCTCTGTTATTCTTAATGGAAGAAGTTTGGAACAACTAGGACTCTTCCTAGAGCTGGCCTCCTGTCCAAACGGAGTAATTGATGGAGAAGGTCTTTGGTTAAAATGGTGACCAAGAACCTGATGGTCACTCTAGTTGAGCTCCATGTGCCAAGATTCAATCTTCTCCTCAGTGAAGACACTTTGAATTTGCACCTAGAGAACTCTCAAACTGTGAGAAACAAGATTTTCTGGTTAGATGAACCTTAGTTCCAAGCAACATGTTTGGAGGAAATCAGACACTGCTCATCACCTGAACAGTAGCATCTCAACAGTAAAGCATAATGGTAGCAGCCTCATGCTGTGGGGCCGTTTCAGTGACATGGACTCAGAGTAGAACAAAAGCTCAAAATATATATAAAAAAAAACCTTAATGGATGGTCACGGCTCACGGGGCCCCACGCAATTGCTTGCTTTGCGTGGTGTGCGAGCTACAGCTATGCACACAGCAAGAGTGGCTTATAGACAACTCTGTGAATGTCCTTAAGTGGCCCAGTCACAGCCTGGGCTTGAACCCAATTAAACACTTTTGGAGAAGTCTGAAAAAGTTTTACATCTCAAAATGTTTTCAGCCTCAAGATATTTAACTGAAGAACACAAGTGCTTCCAACTCAAATCACACCCTTTCACCCACTTGTCTGTTAAGGCTGCCAACTTTAAGTGTAACTTCCTTTTCTTTACACAGTAAGGGGGAGTTCAAATTGCAGTAACTGACAGCATAATCCCACTCACAAAACTTCCCGATGTAACCAATTTCAGCCTACACTAAAAGTTCACTGAGGTGACCTCAAACAATCTGCACCGAGTCAGCATCACTCAGTGGTAGGGGTGGCACGGTTCGGTTCGTATCACGATTTTCGGTTCTGTACGGTTCTTGTTATTTTTTTTATTTTAATCTTTAACACTCCAGAAGTTTGTTTTGGCATATGAAATGTAGCTTGATTATCCACAATTTAGGATACATTATTTAAAAAAAAAAGTTTTATCATGTAATAATGCACAAACTGAATTGGACTTGACTTTAAGCACATTATTGAGACCATCTCTGAAGAAAGCTAGGGGAGATTTGATACAGCAATAGAGAAGACATTGATGACATGCTTTTCATTTATTTGGCAAAAACAGGACAATGTGTATCTCCACAGGAATTTGTGCCTTTTTAGCACATAAAGATTGAACTGAAGAATTAACTTGCATGTCTACCAACACACTGGTGTGTTGTCTTCTCAGATGATCTGACAAATTAGAAGTGTTGCCGTTAGCGTATGCATTTTCCACAATGCTTGCACACAGTCTCAGTTCGATCTATTCTTTTATTCCCGTCTTCATCATAGGTAACATGAAATCCAAAATGTTCCCACACAACTGACCTGGCTAAGGGGCCGTTCACATGAAGCCTCTTGTGCGCACTCAAGTTTGTTATTTCAAATGTAGACGCGTGGTATGCGCGCTCGTAATGGAAGCGACGCGGTGCGACACGCTCGTTTTTTCCAGGCGCGTCTGCGCCGCATCGAGATAAAAACATCTCAACTTTTCAACATTCCGCAAGCTCACCGCAGGCCATGTGACATGAACCAACCAATCAGCTTCATCCTTTCCTTTAATAAAATTGAAAGCACAGCCAAGTTGGACGAACAGCGTATCATAGCTGGCGCATCCTCCAACTCCGGGCAGCCTTCCTTATCTCTCCCACTTGCCATTTCTACACGTGACGTAACCTGCAGCACTCCACTTTTACTGTCTCTATTGCTGCATCCCAATTCGCCTACTTATACTACGCCCTAAAAGTATGTACTCTTTTTGTGAAGAAAAAGTACATACTTTTGAGTATGTAGCAGAATAGTAGGCGAGCTTTGGGACATACTACTTCGTCATAACTGCTTCTTTAACGGACGCTCTGTTGCTTACCTGAATCCTGTCACTGTTTAAACTGCCCTGTCAATCATCACAGTTAACATTATCTACATTTCGTTTAATTTAATTTCCTGAGAGGCACGTTCTTTCAGGAGTCTTTCATGCCGAGAACTCTGCTCGTGTTTGCATAATTATGCATTTAAACGTTAATGACCAAACCTATCATTAAAAAAGTTCATAATGTTGTTGCACATGAAATATAACGAGGATAACATTTAAAATATATTTTTTTTATCAGGTTACACACTGATTATTTATCACTCAAACCCCTTTCTCTACCTGTCCGTTGTTCGCACATATCCTCCATTTTTGTAGTTTTTTTAACACTTTTTATGCGTGTTTGTAGTTCTAATCGAATCCTCCTTCACCGCGCAATGTGTTGTGGGCAATATTAGCCGTTAGAGTATGCATTGATCCGCACTTCGAATTCTGAAGTGAAGTAGTAGACCATCCGGGAATCTTTGGAATACTTTTTTGAACATACTACGATTTGGGACATACTAATTCTATTTTCGAATACTATTTAGGACGGATAGTATGCGAATTGGGACGCAGCATAAGTCTACACACACCTCTTATTTCGCGCAAAAAGGACACTCACGAGGCTACATTGCGCATGCGTTGAACCGTGCGACGCACACACGCACCGAACCGAATAGTGATGGGATTTATGGCTCTTTGAGGGGATCCGGATCTTGGCGATCCATTCCTTTCAAAAGAACGGCTCTTTTTAAATATTTAGTCAGTTTTAAGAAGCCAGCTTGGGGGGCATCTCAGTTTATCCTGGAAATAATCACTGGGAGGAATGATGAGGTGAGATTAGTAAAATAATTCAAACTCAGATATCACACACACCAATATCAGAGTTTGAATTATTCTGAAATATTACCTCATTTGTCATGTGTGGACTATATTCCATAGGGTTGCACAACATCCCTCTGCTTAGTGACATCACTATTTTGGATTGACCTTTAGTACAAAGTGTGTATGTGTAAAGCTACGTTGACTTATGTTATTCATACAACGCCTACTCACAAATAAACATCAAAACAAAGCCGGCTGCAATGAATTTGTGCAAAACAGCTTTTACTACAAACACTTCCACACGAACATTTTGATAGAAAACAATATTTAAAGTTTTAAATATGTACTGTAATATATAACTGTTCTGTCTCGCGGAGGAGCCAATTTGTGCGCATCTGTGTGAAATACGCATGGAAAAAAAAAAGAAAAGAAAAAAAACCGGCTCCCCCCCCAGCCGCGACTCGGCTCCCATCGTTCATGTTTATGAGCCGTTCAAAAGAATCGGTTCGTTCGCGAACGTCACAACTCTAGAACCGAACGGTTCGGTTGTTTTTCATGTACCGTGCCACCCCTACTCAGTAGCCATAGTTAAACTCACACACTGCCAGAATAACCATGAAGGAACACTCCCCTTAAGACCATTTACTAGATTTCTGACGAAGAAACATCTGAAAGCAATGAAACCATTGAATAAGAGCTTTATTTGAAATATTACAACATATAAAAACTACATAGAATTTAATACCACTGTCTCAGAGTGGATAATTGCAAATACACTGTTAAAATCACATTTAGAAATTGATAAAACATCACATAATGGCACTGCACAGACTGTTCATTGAAATGCCACTGAGGTGGCCAGGCTCAGGACCAGCTTATGGAGACGAATGGAATGAGTTTAATGGGCTGACGCGTCCGACGCTCCCAAAACACAATGCAAATGTGCTGTGGTTTTATGGAGAAATGGCTTTAGTTGCAAACCTCCATCTTCTCCTGTTTGACAGGCTCTGCGGAAGTAGTTAAATGAGATTAAACATTCTAATAGTGAGAACAAGCACTTGACTAGAGAGAGAGGGGGAAAAAAGCCACCTGTAGCATTGTCTTTTATCTTCCCCTGCACACACTTCTTGATTTCCAGGCCGATGGCTTTGGAGAGGGGTGGAGGCACAGCATTACCAACCTGAGAAACACAAGGACATAGATTAGGGCTTTCTTTCCCTTTTCAAAAAAAAAGAGAAACAACCTGCTTTAGAACAGTCATCATACCTGACGGTGTTTGTCTAAGACATTGCCAAAAAAGCGGTAGGTGTCTGGGAAGCCCTGGGAGCGTGCACATTCCCTGACACTCACCACACGGTGCTGTTCAGGGTGGAGGACACGTCCCTGTAAACACAATTAACAGTCATTCACAACAGGGCACAGCTTTTTACCAATTAGTGACTGGTCAGCATATGGAATGTTGGCAATACCTGCTTGCCCATAGGCTCAGGATTGGTAACTGTTGTGCTGAAGAACCCATCCCATTCCAGACGGCCATACAGACCGGCCCAGTGATTGTGGCGGTTACCCGTGTGAGGCAGACACCAGGGAATGAGCGTGTTAAACTGCCTGTCAGCAGGGTCACACGGTTTTCCTAGTGCAATGAAAGACAGAAACTGGTTAGTCTAGACTTAAAAAAAACAAAAAAAACACTATTTTAAATTGGGAAAGACCAACCCTCAGCACAGGAACACACTCCTCTCAGGGCACCAGTGCCACTGCGGCCATTCTTTTTGTCAGAGTGGGTGTAGCGAAGCTTTTTTGTGGTGGTGCCATCCCGCAGCCGCACCTCAATATTAGGCAGATCCCTCCAGTCAGAACCAGGAGCCAGAGGAATGTGGCGCATACGGGCCGCCACCAGGGCGCTCATGTCCTACAACACAAATCCAACTAATTAAAACTGCTTCAACACTTAATTTGACACATTCAGGCTAAAACAACCTCATCTAATTCTTTAAATGACATATTCAGGATTAGATGACAAGCTTGTTTGAGCCTGCTGACTAACTTCCTGTAGGTTTCACAGGAAATTGAAACAGAATTGTAGCTTTGATACATGTTCATTACATCCTGCAACTGATGAGCCACTGATGAGTCACATAGTGCCTTTTCAGATGTCAAGACACCCTCAAGGTGAAGGAACTGACCTTGCAGATGTGGTCCCTGAGGATGGGCTGGTACTGAGAGCCACGAATGTGCCTCTGGAACCAGGACTGCGGCTCGCCATTATAGGAGATTTCCAGAGCTGCGGCTCCGTTGCGGATCTCTGGGAGGTCAGACATTGTGTCCCGCACTGTGATGGTGCGATAAATGCCTCCGTTTCCACTGGGAAAAGAAATGTGTAATAAGTTTAGGGCAGAAACGGCAGAATTTATTCAAGTGATCCCACCATTGGGGTTCACAAATGCTTACCGGGTGACATTGCTGACATATTTCTTCTCATCAACCACGACACTAAGAGAACATGCCCGCGGGGCAAACACATGCAGGGGTTCAGGGAAACGGGGCAGATTTTCGCCTGGGGCTGCAGCCAGGATGATCGCCCTGCGTCGGGTCTGTGCCACCCCATACTGCCCTGCCTGTAGAAGTCAGAGATTAGAGAAAGTTATTAAAATGGAAGTTACAAAAAAATAAAATAAATGTGACCCTGGACCACAAAACCAGTCATAATGGTCAATTTGATAAAATTGAGATTTATACATAAATGGAAAGCTTATTCATTCAGCTTTCAGATGTATGGTTTCTTAAGACAATATTTGGCCAAGATACAACTAAAAGCCTTAAGAGCTGTCCAAATGAAGTTCTTAGTAGTGCAAGTCACTAATCATATTTAAGTCAATATATTTACGGTAGGAAGTTTACAAAATATCTTCATGGAACATGATCTCTACTTAATATCCTAAGGATTTCTGGCATAAAAGAAATCAATTTGGATCCATACAAATGTATTGTCGGCTACAAATAGTCTTAAAATGCGCTACTTAAGACTGGTTTTGCTGTCTAGAGTCATATTAAATGCAACTTGCCTGAAGCACACCAAAGGTGCACTGGTAACCCATGCGAACAAGACAGCGCAGTGTGAGCTTCAGAACCATGGAGCGCTTGAATGACACAAAGTTCCTCACGTTTTCCAGCAGGAAGAATTTGGGTCTGTAGTAGTCACAGTAGCTGAAAGGAAAGTCACAATGGTAAACATCCAGCAGCATTTTCCTATTAGGCAGAATAGCCTTATTTTTACAGCAAGACTCATTCTGCTAACCTCAGATACGAGACAACTAATGAGTTCTTGAACTTTGAGTATGTGCGCGAGTTAAAGCGGTTCATTCCACTGAAGCCTTGGCATGGTGGCCCACCACAGAGCATTTCCACATCACCCTTTTGCGGCAGCTTCTGTCCAAGAGAGTTGGTCTTCTCTCCGGACATCACCAGCTTCAACAGGACGTTACAGTCCTCAGTGAAGACCGTGGTGCCTGGGTTGTTCAACCTGAATGCCTGAGCGGCAGGATCCCACATCTCAATGGCCCAATTAGTCTCTGAGACACCTGGTGTTTGGAAAAAGAAATGTGTAAGATATAATTCAGAGGTCCTTAAAGAGAGGACTGCAACTTTAAAATAAAGTTTAATGGTCTGGTTATTAAAAAGTCAAAACAACAAAGCTGTGCAAGACACAAGCGTTTCAGGTCACTTATGGTAATGCTCTTTTGCCACCGTGTGTGCATTGCTACTCTCCTCCACTAAAGACACAACAGCTACAGATGATATGGTTACTTTAACAGTAGCAGAAACACTGAGCAGCAAAATTGATTGATACTTTAAAAACACGCAACAGAAAATTAGGAATGCAGCAAACTGGATTTGTCCATCTACATTAATCAATTAGCATGTTAAGATTGAAAAAGTGTAGATGACAAGGAAAGATTGCCATTGAACTTGTTCTAAAAATCTGAAATTCAGACACTTTGACCCAACCATGTTTTGCCAGCATTTCTTTAATTGCTAATGCAACCATTTTACACCACAGACTGACCAATTACCAAGCAATGCTTAAATTTTGTTCAAAGTATTGACAGCAGTGTAAATAGTCATATTAACAGTTTTTGGCTGAACATAATCCATTACATACCTTTCTATCAAAGTAATGACAAAGATGAATTTGTTCTGACAGTTTAACTTGTCATTTTATGACCATTTTTGAAACTATAGTGAATAAACTGATAAATGTGAGAAATGAAGGTGTCTGAAAAAATATTGGCTTGACTTTTTTCGTTTTCTTTTTTTTTTTTAAAGCATACAAACATGGCCCAGATTTAAAGCGGAAATACTTCAACTTGAATGATTCATAACTCTTACAAAAACTATTTTCCAAACCCTCTGCTGTGAAGGATATAGAGACCGGACCTCTTAGATCCTGCACTGAAAACCCCTGCAAAACAAGTACCTCCATGAACACTGTTGATTAGAAGACCAACCTGCTTGATGGAAACCCTCAGACAGTCCACCACAGCCAGAGAACACATCCAGTGTGCGCAGTTTGGGGGCTGTTGGCTCTTGTGGCTCCTGATCCTGCGATTCCTGTGAGGCTGCTTTACCCTTGCCTTTACCTGCAGAAAACCATAATACACAAAGTTGTTTCTTTTGTCCATCCAGTCAGTCATGATTTTAGCAATACTGCATTTAAGGACAAATTTCAGCCGATGAAACCAAACATCATAAAGCTTCCATGACTTAAGTTACAAAGCACATGGCTACCTTTCCCCTTTCCTTTCCCTTTGCCCTTATGCACTGCTGATCGGGCATGATTGGGAGGATCCTCAAAACTCTTTGTCTTGGCATTGTATGCCTAAAGAAAACACAAACACCTTAAAGACAAACTTCACTTATGAAAAGTTTACCAGTTCAGTCAAGAAGAAAAGTGCACACCATGGCACATTGAATCAATGACACCACTATTTGCCTTTACCACAAAACCTTCATCCTTACCTCTAGGAAGTAAAAGCGATCAGGTCCTCTGCTTGAATAGTCCTGCACACTTTCCACCAGATCCTCTGCATACTCCACTTGACAGCGACCTAGCACTTCCGCCATGTTAGCAGTCACCTCTTCGTCACTCCAGTAGAGCTGGTTTATGTCAGAATGGTAGGCACCCTTTGGTCCTTTGTGAGTGTTTTCAGGCCTGAAAGCAACAATCATGAAAAGAACTCAGGTGAGGTTTATATACAGCCTTAGAGGAAACATGCGTGTGGTGCACTCGTGAATGTGGCTGACGCCTGTTTCACACACACTCCGTCTGCAATGCGTTGCGTATTTTTTTCCCCGCACCCATGTTAACGGATTAGAGCGTTCACACTGCACGCGTTTGCTGTCCGGCAGTGCGTCCCAGAAGCGGTGCGTTTGCAGCAGTGCAGCGATCGTTTCCGCACAGTCTATTTTTTGCCTGAATTAAAGTGACAGCGCATTGTTTGCTTTAAAAATTAACATGGATTGACACGGAAATGTGGTGATTAAACCATAAATGCATATAAATGAGGTCTACAGTGTTTTACAGTCAACACATGGCTTTTTGGCTAAGTTTAAAACTAGGAAAAGTTCACTTTTAAATAAACAAGGCAACATAATGCACTTGTCCAGGTAGAAAAGTTCTTTAAGAGATTGTTTTTAATAACGAATTAATGCGAAAGGCACGAGAGCCGACTGTTTCTGTCTGTGATAAGTTAACTTAAAATATTTGTGATAACCCAATTTTAATAAGAAAAGGAAGCTATACCTATGCTGTTTAAATGTGTTGCAACTTGCTTTAGCAACTTAATATATAAATATAGAAGTCAAGTGCATTGAATACGTTTAATTTGAGTTTAAATGTGTATGTCCATGAACGATTGTATTACTGCACTGTAATAAAAGAGGATCACAATGCTGAAAAAGCACATTTGTATTTGAAATCAAAATAATGGATAAATGGTGTGTTTGTGGTAAACAGCCGCGGATAAGGAACGGACTGCAAACGCATCCTGTGTGAAAGCAAAACGAGTCCGTGCTGCTTACGCATCGCATACGTAACACACACGAACTGCATACGCACTGTATACGGAGTATGTGTGAAACAGGAGTAAGACTCTTTGAAATGGAAAAGTTGTTGAATGGTTATTTTTGTCACAAAGTATTCTTGTAGCTTCATAATATTAAGGTTGAACCACTGAGGTCACATGGACTAGTTTATTGACATCCTTACTACTTTTCTGGGCCTTGAGTACATCAGTTGAGTTGGTCTAATCAGGGTCAGAAAGCTCTTGAATTATCAAATCTTATTTTTTTTGGAATATTAAAAAGGTCTTATGGGTTTGGAACAACATGAGGGTGAGTAATTAATGACAGAATTTATTTTTGGATGCATTATATTCCTCTTAAAAGGGATAGTTCATCACCTGTAAAACTTATAGAGGCGCAGTTTGACCTCCGTTCTATCTGGCTTTCCATCACTGCGCTTGCTGCAGAAGATTTCTTTGATGCGCCCAACACGGAAAGGCTGTGGAGCATCTAGGTTTGAACCTTTAATGTAATCTGAGGACTTCCTGTAGTATTCTGGGTAAAGATCTTCATCAACATCATCCTTCCTGTGAGAACGCTTCACCGGGCTTGCAACTTTTACCCTAAAAGAAACATACTTTTAATTAAACGGCTCTCAATATCTTGAAGAGGGGAGAAGACAAAAAAAAAAAAAAAAAAAAAAAAACCCCACACACAACAAAAAATAAATAAATACAAACACTTACGCAAAATTAAAGGCCTCTGGAGGAAGATAGACACTGTCCCCTACTCTGAACTGCTCGCCCTTCAGGGTCGCCATGCCATAAAAGACTTTAGAGTCGCTCTTCTCACCCTCCAGGGGTTCATGGACACTAGGCAATTCCCGAGCCTCACGTTCCTTATTCCTTACACAGCTGGCACAGAACCTGCATTAAAACAAGTAAAATTGAAATGCATACTTAAACTGCCCCTTTTTTAGACCTCGTTTCTCTTACAGATCACTCACTTATACTTGCAATCCTCCAATGGTGTGACTTTGGGAGGTGACTCAAAACGAGCACATTCACCATCATACAACAGCTGATAAAAGAAGCTTTTGCCATCATCTTCGATCACTTTTATGTCATCAATCATTCCTCCCTGAAAGCATAGAGATATTAAAACCTCCGGTCAGGTTTGTTAGACAAAATGTAGATCAGACTTCAGGATCTGTACCTCCATGAACCAGTTTTCAGAAGGAGCCTTGTACAGGACGTCAACCTTGCCCTGGACGAAACTCAGCTGCATATCTTCACACTCATCCACAAGAAAGAGCTCAAGAGGATCCGATGACTCTCCAAGAACGGTATCAGTGCCACGGCAGAACCAGTGTGCGTGAAACATCTTCTCACCATCCTCCCACAATGCCGTAATCCTATAATCATAAGTAAATGTTGGCTTACCACTTTAACGCAGTGTGGTGCCAAAAACTCCGGTTTGCATTAATAAAGTTTACCTGGCCAAGTAGAGTGGATGTGATGGGTCAGCAGGGCTGACAGACACACAATCACCTACTTCCACCACCTCATTCTCCACACGCACTTTCATGTAGTACTCCTTCCTACCTTCAGTCTGAAAGAACACCAGGACTTTAAGTATTGAAAGCAGACATCCAGGTTCTTATAAGATAGTGAGATCATATACCTTGATGGGTTCGCCCAGCCAGCTGAGTTTATTCTTAGTCTGCTTTTTCTTCTTTGCCTGAGACATTTTCTTTGTCTCCTTAATTGGCAACACTTCCTCCTCATCCATATTCTCATCATCCTCAGCTTCT